>NC_041385.1:105906998-105939355 GCF_002162155.2 Triticum dicoccoides
CTCGATGCCGGCTTCCGGCAAGCTTGTTGCCAGGAAGGCTTTTATCTTCAGCAGAGAACTTTGACGTTCTCGATGCCGGCTTCCGGCAAGCTTGTTGCCAGGAAGGCTTTTATCTTCAGCAGAGAACTTTGACGTTCTCGATGTCGGCTTCCGGCAAGCTTGTTGCCAGGAAGGCTTATGGCGAAGAACTTCATTGTTCTTGACACCGGCTCCCGGCAAGATCGTTGCCGAAAAGGCTTATGGCGAAGAACTAGCCGAGCTTAAGAAACAACTCGTCAAGAAAAAGGGTTTCATTCGACCTAGCTCATCTCCGTGGGCTTGCCCCGTCCTATTCGTCAAGAAAAAGGATGGTACGGACCGGATGGTTGTAGATTACCGACCTGTCAATTTGGTCACAATCAAGAACAAATACCCGCTTCCCAGGATCAACGACCTGTATGATCAGCTCGCTGGATCCTCAGTCTTCTCCAAAATGGATTTGAGGTTGGGCTACCATCAAATCAAAATCAGAAACGGGGACATTCCTAAAACGGCCTTTGTTACTCGTTATGGCCAATACGAGTACACCGTCATGTCCTTCGGTTTAACCAACGCTCCAGCCACCTTTTCTCGGTTAATGAACTCAATCTTCATGGAGTATTTGGATAAATTCGTCGTAGTTTATCTCGATGATATACTCATCTACTCCAAGAACAAGGAAGAACATGCCGAACATCTAAGGCTAGTGTTGCAGAAACTTCGAGAGCATCGCCTTTATGCCAAATTCTCTAAATGTGAATTCTGGTTGTCAGAAGTGACCTATCTGGGTCATGTAATATCTGGTAAAGGTATTGCTGTTAACCCTGAGCGAGTTCAAGCCGTCCTTAACTGGACTCCACCCGAATCGGTCAAGCAAGTTCGGAGTTTTCTAGGCTTAGCGAGCTATTGTCGTCGCTTTGTCGAGAACTTCTCCAAGGTTGCCAAACCTCTAACCGAACTCCTCAAGAAAGATAAGAAGTTCGAATGGACTCCACAATGTGAGCACAACTTTCAGGAACTGAAAAGACGCCTGACCTCTGCTCCCGTACTGGTACCGCCAGACTTCTCCAAGGACTTTGTTATCTACTGCGACACTTCGCGACAAGGACTAGGTTGCATTCTCATGCAAGATCGACACGTAATTGCCTACGCTTCACGGCAATTGCACCCACATGAGGAGAATTATCCCACTCATGATCTAGAGCTTGCAGCCGTAGTCTATGCACTTAAGACCTGGCGACATTACCTCCTCGGTAATCGTTGCGAAATATTCACTGATCACCAAAGTCTGAAATATATTTTCACCCAACCGGATTTGAATCTCAGGCAGAGACGTTGGGTTGAATTGATCACAGACTTCGACTTAGGAATAACCTACACCCCAGGGAAAGCCAACGTCATGGCTGATGCGCTAAGTCGTAAATCTTATTGTAACAACCTGATGTTACAACAAAGTCAACCGCTTCTCCATGAGGAATTTCGGAAGCTTAACCTTCACATTGTACCTCAAGGTTTTCTCTCCACCTTGGTGGCAAAACCTACCCTTACGGATCAAATTATCAAAGCACAGAAGGTAGATCCGGGAATCTCCCGCATCAAGAGGAACATTCAGAAAGGAATTGCGAATTGTTTCTCCGTTAATGATCAAGGAGTCGTATACTTCGGGGATCGATTAGTAGTTCCCAAAGTGCGCAACCTAAGGCGATTAATCCTTAAGGAAGCTCATGATTCTCCTCTCACTATTCATCCCGGTAGTACTAAGATGTATCAGGACCTACGCCAGAGGTTCTGGTGGACTAGGATGAAGAGAGAAATTGCTCAGTATATTGCTAACTGCGACGTCTGTCGTCGTGTAAAAGCAGAGCATCAACGGCCTGCTGGCACCCTTCAACCCCTAGCTATTCCTGAATGGAAATGGGATAAAATTGGTATGGATTTCATTACTGGTTTTCCCAGGACCAAGAGAGGGAATAATGCTATTTTCGTCGTGGTCGATCGTCTTTCCAAAGTAGCTCATTTCTTACCTGTTCGCGAGAGTATAATCGCTAGTCAGCTAGCAGATTTGTACATCTCCCGAATAGTGTCTCTCCATGGTGTTCCTTTGGAAATTAACTCGGATCGAGGAAGTCTTTTCACCTCTCGATTTTGGGAAAGTTTCCAAAATGCTATGGGAACCCGTCTTTCCTTTAGCACCGCTTTCCACCCTCAGTCGAGTGGTCAAGTGGAACGCGTCAACCAAATTCTAGAAGACATGCTTCGAGCCTCTGTTATCTCGTTCGGAATGGACTGGGAGAAGTGCCTTCCATTTGCCGAATTCGCTTACAACAACAGCTATCAATCTAGCTTGGGTAAAGCCCCTTTTGAAGTTCTCTATGGACGACGATGTCGAACACCCCTTAACTGGTCAGAGACCGGGGAAAGACAATTCTTTGGCCCGGATATGATTCAGGAAGCAGAAGAACAAGTTCGTATCGTTCGTGAAAAGTTGAAAACAGCCCAATCTCGTCAAAAGAGTCAATATGACCGAAAACATAAGGCTATGACCTTCGAGGTTGACGAGAAGGCTTATCTTCGGGTCACCCCTCTGAAGGGAACCCATCGTTTCGGTATCAAAGGCAAATTGGCTCCTCGTTATATTGGACCTTTTCGCATTCTTGCCAAACGAGGAGAAGTTGCCTACCAGTTGGAACTACCTCCGCACCTCTCCAGAGTTCACGACGTCTTCCACGTTTCTCAACTCAGGCGTTGCTTCTCGGATCCTATCCGTGAAGTGGACCACGAAACGCTTGATCTCCAGGATAATCTTACATATCAAGAGTACCCCATTCGTATCCTCGATCAGGCCGAGCGTACCACTCGACGCCAGAACATCAAGTTCCTCAAAGTTCAATGGTCGCACCATTCTGAGGATGAAGCAACTTGGGAAAGGGAGGATCGTCTTCGACTCGAGTACCCCGCTTTCTTCCCGGAGGAACCCAAATCTCGGGACGAGATTCTTTGAGTGGGGGTGAGTTGTCACAACCTAGCTAGTCATGCATTAGAGTGTTGCATCATGTTTACTCTTTCATCAGAAACTTGAAATGGGGATGACAGAACCCCCAGTCCCCTCTGAAACCAACTAGGGTTACTAAAATAATTTTTCAATGAACCTGAAATGCCCTTCTAAAATGCCCATCATTTTTGTCTTGGTTCAGAACCTCTGCCAAAAATGGTGCACATTTTCCTAGGCCATCCTAGGATTTTTGAATTAAATCATAAATATTTGAATTTGGGCATTTAAAATAATATAAAATATTTAAATGCTCAAATATCTCCAAACTAAAATGTTTCATGTTGGAAATAATCCAACTATGGGCCAGGAATAGTTTGGTGATTTTTGAACTAGCCTAGGTATTTTATTTAATTCAACAAAGTTGCAGAAGTATTAGAAAAACAGAAAACAGAAAAATATATAAAGGGAGAAGCTTACCTGGGCTCCTCCCTGTGCGGCCCAGCCAGCTGGCTGGCCCAGCCAGCAGCCGGCCCAGCCCACCTCCCTCCTCTGTCGTCTTCGTCCCGACAGAGGGAGGGGAGTGTGGCCGGCGCGCGCGCGCGCCACCGCGCCACGCCACCTGCTCGCCTGCCCTCCCCTCCTCGCTCGACGCCCTGGACGACGCCACGCCTCTCCCCCTGCTCTCTCTCACTCTCCCCCGGCTCTCCTCTCCTCTCCCTCGCTCTCTCTCTCTCACGGCCGAACACCACCGTCGCCGCCGTTCGCCATAGCCATCGTCTCCGGCCACCCCTCGCTCCCCCGACTAGCTCAGAAGCTCCGCCTCGACTCCCTCTTCCTCCCCACCGCTCCACGGGTCCCCGGAAGCCCTGCATCGCCGCCACGTCGCCGTTCCCCTCTTCGGGCTCCGACCGTCGTCGCCGTCGAATTCACCGTCACCAGCGCGTCCCCGAGCCCGCTAACCATCCCTGCAGCTCCGCGGTGAGCCCCCGGATCGTTTCCCCCTTCTTCCCTGGTCTCTTTCGACTTCTAGGCCCTAGCCCACCTCGGCCGAGAGCTCCACGCCGCCGGCGATGTCGCCGTCGTGGCCACGGTCACCGTAGCACCCAACCGAGCGCACCATCGTGCTCCCCACCTCACCAGGAGCACGCAGCACGCACCAACGCCTCCCCAAACCCCCTGCAACACTGATCCCGACCGCACCCGAACTCCGGCCGCCGCAGCCGAGCTCGCCGCCGTCAACTCCGGCCACCCCGAGCCCAACCACCACCACCAATAGTCGCGGCTCAACCTCAGCAACACATAGATGCCTTCCGCCGTCCATTTGGTTGCCGGAATGGCAAAAAGCACTTTCGCCGCCGTCTCGGGCCTCGCCGGCGTCATGTCGCCGGTGGGGTTTGACTTGTCCGACCTGGGGTTTGACCCCCCAGGGTCACTGACGCGTGGGCCCTGTCGGCCAGGTGGTTAGGTTAGCGCTAACTACTGTTAGTCAACCCCCCTGTCACTGACGTGTGGGCCCCACACGTCAGGTTTGACCTCAGCCAGCCACAGTTGACCACTGACGTCATGCTGACGTCATGCTGACGCAATAATTATATTTCTGGAATTAAATTAAATCAGGAAATTCCAGAATATTATTTAAACTTCAAAAATTCATAACTTTTATTCTGTAACTCCAAATTGGACAAATTATATATGAAAAATGATCAGAAAAATCCAATCTATCCATCTGTACTATTTTCATGCATGATCAAACAAGTTAAATTGATGTTTTAAGCAGAACAAGAAAAGGCACTTTAAAAGGCCATATTTGAATTTGAAATTTGAATCCTTGATTCAAATTTGTTCAAACACCCCTGGTTTTAGTTGCATTAGCCCAATACACTCATATTGCCATGTTTCATGCATGCATCATATTGTTGCACATTGTTTGGTGATGCTTGTGTACCGATGCCCTTTGCGACAGGTTCTGTCCCCGAGGAGTACCGTGATTACCCTAACGAAGAACCGTATCAGTGCATCGAACCATCAGGCAAGCAACCAACCATTTGATCATATCGATACAATCCCATGTTCTCGCTCCTGCTCTCTTTTACTGCATTAAGACAACGCGATTCAAACTGCTGTGTGCTACGGTAGTTGAACCCATTTCCTCTGCATGACCTGTCATTGCCACAGTAACTAGATGAAACCCACTAGCATGTGTAGGAGTTGCTTGAGCCATATGTATGTGTTGTTCCTACCTTGCTATGCCTGCTATGCTTAGACTCGTGTCAGGTCTGGTTCATCTGGGTGATGGGCTAGAGTGAAATGTTATGTCGGTAATGAGAGTGGTGTGGTGAACACGATTTGGTAAAGGTATCGATGAGAGGCCATGTAGGAGTACATGGTGGGTTGTTTCATTGAAGCCGACCTTAAGCACTGAGATCTGTATGTGTGATTTAAGAATCAGCTACTACCATGCATTGGGCCCGAAACCAATGGACCCTCTCGGCTTCTTATTCACCCTAGTTCTCCGTCCAGGAGTTGCAAGTAGTTTCTGGTGTTTGTAGCCTACTGGAGGCCGTGGACAGCGCTGACCGTAGGGGTGGGCTGTGATGCGGTAGGTACGTGGCACAGTGTACCGAATACCCGTTAGGTATCTCGGGAACCCTGTTCACATCGTTCGGGGCCGTATGGGAAACCTCGGCCGGACTCCCTGCGGATGGAACCTGAATAGGCGATAAACCTGGACTAGAGGCTTAAGTGTTTAGGTAGGTCGTGGTCTACACCCACGTCGGCTTTCGCTTGAAGTCTGCCGAGCACATGTCGTGTGCAGACGCTAAGTGGTGGAAACATGTATGAAGAAGTACACCCCTGCAGGGTTATCATAATCTATTCGAATAGCCGCATCCGCGGTAAAGGACTACTTGGTTGCCTATACAGTTCATAGACAAGTAAATGGAAACTGTTAAAAGCCTCAAGATAAGTGTGAGTGCCGAGGATGGCTCTTCCGTAGGAAGACGGAGGTGGATCCTCGGTAGTGTATTGAAGTGGTGAGTAGTGGACTCGTGTGCGCAAAACCATTTCAAGTTGGAGTATCGTAGGATAGTTTAGCCAAGAGTCAAAGCTGGCTTGCTGCAATAACTCCACCAACCCTTCTTGATAATATGCATGTATGTAGGATCTGATGTAAGTCTTGCTGAGTACCTTTGTACTCATGTTGCTATAATTTACATTTTACAGAAGACGCTGCAACCCCTTCTGATGGGTTCTATGTAGACGTTGACATCAACGAGTAGGATAAAGACCCAGGTGGTGACCCTGAGCTTGTGAAGGACCACGTAGTATAGTTAGGCTTTCCAAGCCTCTTTTATTTTACTAGTTGTCTGTACTCAGACAAGTTACTTCCGCTGCTGGTTTGTATGACTGTATGACTTGTATGTTGGGTCGTGAGACCCGTACCTTTGTGTATGTTATGTATGGCTCCCTGAGCCTTAAATAAAGTACTTGTGTCGTAGAGTCATGTTGTGATGCTTCGTTGTATTTGCACATATCGAGCATATTGTGTGTATGATTGAAATGCTTGGTATGTGTGGGATCTGACTATCTAGTTGTTTATCTTTGGTAGCCTCTCTTACCGGGAAATGTCTCCTAGTGTTACCGCTGAGCCATGGTAGCTTGCTACTGCTCTGGAACACTTAGGCTGGCCGGCATGTGTCCTTCTTCGTTCCTGTGTCTGTCCCTTCGGGGAAATGTCACGCTTTGAGTACCGGAGTCCTGCTAGCCCAGTGCTACAGCCCGGACCCACTTGCTGATGACCGACACGTTCGAAGCTGGGTCATGGATGCCTGTCCCTGTAAGTCTGTGCCACTTTGGGTTTACGACTAGTCATGTCAGCCCGGGCTCTTTATCATATGGATGCTAGCGACACTATCATATACGTGAGCCAAAAGGCGCAAACGGTCCCGGGAAAAGGTAAGGCGACACCCGTGGGAATACCGTGCGTGAGGCCGCAAAGTGATATGAGGTGTTACCAGCTAGATCGATGTGACATCGAGTCGGGGTCCTGACAGCGTTGGCATCAGAGCCGGACTGCCTGTAGGTTCTCCAAGCCAAACTGGTCGATGTTGAGTCTAGAAATTCTTTAGTTATATGTAGGGGAATTGTTTGTGGGTTGGAACGTAAGGCTCTTTTACTTCTTATACCTTATGACTTTCTGATCTGAGTCAGTCCATTCTTCCACCGGGGGTTAAGGAATTAGGATATGTTCTCTCTATCAGGATCACGAGTTACTAATCAGTAGTACCTTATAAGTTTGATGGTTACCAGCCTAGTTCAGTTCTACTACCACATTATGTTGCCAGAATGGTTTCAGAACTTTGATGATGATGATGAGTGTGTACGAAATCCTTTGTCAAATGTCTCAAATCCTTTTTGAGCATTTACAGCTGTCATGCTGCCGAAATTTTGCTAGAAATTCTAATGCCCTTGCATTATGATTGTGCTTTCAGATGGCCACTCGCGACCTCAATCAAGTGGTTTGCCTGACTCGATGCCTAGATGTACCCGGCCATACTGCTAAGTTGGTCAGGGTAATGACTGAGGCTGGATACCGCTGGTATCCCGAGTACACGGTCGAAGAGCAATTCCGAGATTTTAATCAAAGCCAGTATCTCTGCACTATCAGGATATTTCCATCTTATCCTGGATCCACCGAGCCTCTTCACTGCTCCTATGGACTCGGGGTTACTATTGAGATGGCTGTGCAGGACGCCGCCTACTCTATGATGACCATTATGCGAGTCAGATCTGGGTTATTTCGGGACTCTGATTTCCGGTATATGCCAGGATCACTTCCGGGAGCACAAGGGTATCTCCAGGCTATCTATGCTGACTCCACTCAGGAGGATTCACGGACTCGCACCACTGCTGAGATGCTCGAGGATAAGGACCGTGAAAATCGGGCCTTAAGGCTAGAGCTCTTCAACACCCGTGCTGACCACTGGGCCACTTTGACTCGGTTCGCACCGGCGGTGCAAGCTGGATATTCAGATATGCGCGATCTCTATCCTGTGAGATCTGCTCTGCCAGACGTGATGGTTTGGCGTGATGTAGGAGGCATCACCCCACCTCGCGGTCCCCGCAGGCCACCGTTTGTTGGTCCTAGGCCTCATCCTAGCCCCTATGGTCCACAAGCTCCGCGAGATCGTCTGTTTCCGGATGAACATGTTGAGCTTCCAGGCTATGGAGGTGACTTCTACGAGGACTACTACGGATCGGTCTGAGTTAGTGGTAGTATCACTAGTTCGCACTAGCTGTGTCGTCTATCGTCCCGCGTGACTCGTGGGATATGACCTAGTTTGTACTCTTTCCGGAGATGTAGAAAAATAATGTATAGGAGCTTGGAATGCCTCCGATGAGATGTAATCCTCTTTCCACCGTAATAGTACTTGTTTGGTCTTGTACTAAACCCTGTATGGTGTGTATGACGATGGAATAAAAGAAGCAGTTGCTGTATCTACCATGTCATACGGATGATCATCTTGCATTTCGAGTTATTCCTTACATTCTATATCCTATGTCGGAATTTTACCATCCTGACTAAATCATTGTCTTGTTTACCTAGGATGGTCAACACGCGCGCTAACCCTGCTTCTCAAGAGCAGGCCGAAGGCAGTGAAGCCAGGAATGAAAATCCGCCTCATCCTCCTTCGCTAGCCGAGGTGATGATGGAAGCTGAGAGAAACAAGCGGGAGACAAACCGTTTGTTGGAGCGTATTGAATAGAATACAGCACACCATCAGAGGGCTAACGTGGTGTCACTCAGTGCTTTTATCAAATTGCATCCACCCACGTTCCACCACTCCGTCGAGCCCCTCGACGCTGATGACTGGCTTCGCAGTATCTCTCACAAACTGCGTTCCGCGCTGGTAGCGGAGGCTGACAAGGTCACCTTTGCTGCATATCATCTTGAAGGCCCCACCAGTCTATGGTGGGAGAATTATGGAGCTATGCGCCCAGCGGGCCATGTCACTACTTGGGCTGAATTCAGCGAGGCTTTCCGTGAACATCACATTCCGGAGGGTCTCATGGACCGTAAACGTGAAGAATTTTGCAGTTTCACCCAAGGCCGACTTTCTGTGGATGCCTATAGCAGGGAGTTTGGTAACCTCGCCCGATATGCAACTGAGGAAGTTTCTACTGACGCCAAGAAGCAAGCAAGGTTCCGTAAGGGCCTTAGTCCTGAGCTTCGCCGTGACCTCCGTCTGCATGAGTGCACATCTTTTTCGAAACTTGTCAACAAAGCCATCAGTGCTGAAACTGGTCAGACTGACTATGACGCAAGACGCAAGCATGGACGTGACACGGGTTCCTCATCCGGTGCTGGTCCTCAGAAGCGCCGCGTGTGGGTGCCCAACACCGCCCTACCACCCAGGTTCACACCGAGGCCATCTTTCCAGGCGCCTCGCCCCGTTCAACAGTCTGCTCCAGCCAAGCCCTATGGGGGTCCAACCAATAATGTTCCTCCACGTACCAGTTCCGTGACTTGTTCCAAGTGTGGGGAATCTGGTCACTATATGCGTGAGTGTCCCCAGACCAACCCCAATCAATCTGCTAAAGCTGTTGGCCGTGGCAAGCCGACAGGGAAAGTGTTTCATGCCAAGCCGGTCACCGCTTCACGTGGCCATGTCAACTGTGTCTCTGCCGAAGAAGCTCAAGAGGATCCCAACGTCGTTCTCGGTACGCTTATTGTTAATTGCCACCCGGCATCTGTCCTTTTCGATACAGGAGCCTCTCATTCCTTTATATCTGAAAATTATGCTCGTTTGCATAACGTTACATTTTGTGACTTGCCATCCACTATGGAAATCTCTACCCCTGGGTCTAGATGGCAGACCTCTAGGGTAAGTTATGGAAATGAAATCCAAGTCGACAGACTTGTTTTCCTTGCGTCTTTGATAGCCCTTAAATCTTCAGATATTAATATCATTTTGGGTATGGACTGGATGTCAGCTCATCAAGCCAAAATTGATTGCTTCTCTAGGACTGTTCAACTCACCCATCCTTCGGGGAAGATAGTCCATGTCTTGACCCGAATAGCCAAGCGACAATTATATTCTCTTAACGCCAGCCCTTTGCCAGACCTTGAGGATGTTCCGGTAGTCCGTGACTTCTCGGATGTCTTTCCAGAGGAATTGCCAGGTGTTCCACCTGACAGGGATGTTGAGTTCGTAATAGACCTCATCCCCGGAACCGTTCCGATTGCTAGAAGACCCTATAAGATGGCACCCCTAGAACTAGCCGAGCTTAAGAAACAACTCGATGAGTCCTTAAAAAAGGGTTTCATTCGACCTAGCTCATCTCCGTGGGCTTGCCCCGTCCTATTCGTCAAGAAAAAGGATGGTACGGACCGGATGGTTGTAGATTACCGACCTGTCAATTTGGTCACAATCAAGAACAAATACCCGCTTCCCAGGATCAACGACCTGTATGATCAGCTCGCTGGATCCTCAGTCTTCTCCAAAATGGATTTGAGGTTGGGCTACCATCAAATCAAAATCAGAAACGGGGACATTCCTAAAACGGCCTTTGTTACTCGTTATGGCCAATACGAGTACACCGTCATGTCCTTCGGTTTAACCAACGCTCCAGCCACCTTTTCTCGGTTAATGAACTCAATCTTCATGGAGTATTTGGATAAATTCGTCGTAGTTTATCTCGATGATATACTCATCTACTCCAAGAACAAGGAAGAACATGCCGAACATCTAAGGCTAGTGTTGCAGAAACTTCGAGAGCATCGCCTTTATGCCAAATTCTCTAAATGTGAATTCTGGTTGTCAGAAGTGACCTATCTGGGTCATGTAATATCTGGTAAAGGTATTGCTGTTAACCCTGAGCGAGTTCAAGCCGTCCTTAACTGGACTCCACCCGAATCGGTCAAGCAAGTTCAGAGTTTTCTAGGCTTAGCGAGCTATTGTCGTCGCTTTGTCGAGAACTTCTCCAAGGTTGCCAAACCTCTAACCGAACTCCTCAAGAAAGATAAGAAGTTCGAATGGACTCCACAATGTGAGCACAGCTTTCAGGAACTGAAAAGACGCCTGACCTCTGCTCCCGTACTGGTACCGCCAGACTTCTCCAAGGACTTTGTTATCTACTGCGACGCTTCGCGACAAGGACTAGGTTGCATTCTCATGTAAGATCGACACGTAATTGCCTACGCTTCACGGCAATTGCACCCACATGAGGAGAATTATCCCACTCATGATCTAGAGCTTGCAGCCGTAGTCTATGCACTTAAGACCTGGCGACATTACCTCCTCGGTAATCGTTGCGAAATATTCACTGATCACCAAAGTCTGAAGTATATTTTCACCCAACCGGATTTGAATCTCAGGCAGAGACGTTGGGTTGAATTGATCACAGACTTCGACTTAGGAATAACCTACACCCCAGGGAAAGCCAACGTCATGGCTGATGCGCTAAGTCGTAAATCTTATTGTAACAACCTGATGTTACAACAAAGTCAACCGCTTCTCCATGAGGAATTTCGGAAGCTTAACCTTCACATTGTACCTCAAGGTTTTCTCTCCACCTTGGTGGCAAAACCTACCCTTACGGATCAAATTATCAAAGCACAGAAGGTAGATCCGGGAATCTCCCGCATCAAGAGGAACATTCAGAAAGGAATTGCGAATTGTTTCTCCGTTAATGATCAAGGAGTCGTATACTTCGGGGATCGATTAGTAGTTCCCAAAGTGCGCAACCTAAGGCGATTAATCCTTAAGGAAGCTCATGATTCTCCTCTCACTATTCATCCCGGTAGTACTAAGATGTATCAGGACCTACGCCAGAGGTTCTGGTGGACTAGGATGAAGAGAGAAATTGCTCAGTATATTGCTAACTGCGACGTCTGTCGTCGTGTAAAAGCAGAGCATCAACGGCCTGCTGGCACCCTTCAACCCCTAGCTATTCCTGAATGGAAATGGGATAAAATTGGTATGGATTTCATTACTGGTTTTCCCAGGACCAAGAGAGGGAATAATGCTATTTTCGTCGTGGTCGATCGTCTTTCCAAAGTAGCTCATTTCTTACCTGTTCGCGAGAGTATAACCGCTAGTCAGCTAGCAGATTTGTACATCTCCCGAATAGTGTCTCTCCATGGTGTTCCTTTGGAAATTAACTCGGATCGAGGAAGTCTTTTCACCTCTCGATTTTGGGAAAGTTTCCAAAATGCTATGGGAACCCGTCTTTCCTTTAGCACCGCTTTCCACCCTCAGTCGAGTGGTCAACTGGAACGCGTCAACCAAATTCTAGAAGACATGCTTCGAGCCTCTGTTATCTCGTTCGGAATGGACTGGGAGAAGTGCCTTCCATTTGCCGAATTCACTTACAACAACAGCTATCAATCTAGCTTGGGTAAAGCCCCTTTTGAAGTTCTCTATGGACGACGATGTCGAACACCCCTTAACTGGTCAGAGACCGGGGAAAGACAATTCTTTGGCCCGGATATGATTCAGGAAGCAGAAGAACAAGTTCGTATCGTTCGTGAAAAGTTGAAAACAGCTCAATCCCGTCAAAAGAGTCAATATGACCGAAAACATAAGGCTATGACTTTCGAGGTTGACGAGAAGGCTTATCTTCGGGTTACCCCTCTGAAGGGAACCCATCGTTTCGGTATCAAAGGCAAATTGGCTCCTCGTTACATTGGACCTTTTCGCATTCTTGCCAAACGAGGAGAAGTTGCCTACCAGTTGGAACTACCTCCGCACCTCTCCAGAGTTCATGATGTCTTCCACGTTTCCCAACTCAGGCATTGCTTCTCGGATCCTATCCGTGAAGTGGACCACGAAACGCTTGATCTCCAAGATGATCTTACATATCGAGAGTACCCCATTCGTATCCTCGATCAGGCCGAGCGTACCACCCGACGCCAGAACATCAAGTTCCTCAAAGTTCAATGGTCGCACCATTCTGAGGATGAAGCAACTTGGGAAAGGGAGGATCGTCTTCGACTCGAGTACCCCGCTTTCTTCCCGGAGGAACCCAAATCTCGGGACGAGATTCTTTTGAGTGGGGGTGAGTTGTCACAACCTAGCTAGTCATGCATTAGAGTGTTGCATCATGTTTACTCTTTCATCAGAAACTTGAAATGGGGATGACAGAACCCCCAGTCCCCTCTGAAACCAACTAGGGTTACTAAAATAATTTTTCAATGAACCTGAAATGCCCTTCTAAAATGCCCATCATTTTTGTCTTGGTTCAGAACCTCTGCCAAAAATGGTGCACATTTTCCTAGGCCATCCTAGGGTTTTTGATTTAAATCATAAATATTTGAATTTGGGCATTTAAAATAATATAAAATATTTAAATGCTCAAATATCTCCAAACTAAAATGTTTCATGTTGGAAATAATCCAACTATGGGCCAGGAATAGTTTGGTGATTTTTGAACTAGCCTAGGTATTTTATTTAATTCAACAAAGTTGCAAAAGTATTAGAAAAACAGAAAACAGAAAAATATAAAAAGGGAGAAGCTTACCTGGGCTCCTCCCTGTGCGGCCCAGCCAGCTGGCTGGCCCAGCCAGCAGCCGGCCCAGCCCACCTCCCTCCTCTGTCGTCTTCGTCCCGACAGAGGGAGGGGAGTGTGGCCGGCGCGCGCGCGCGCCACCGCGCCACGCCACCTGCTCGCCTGCTTGCCTGCCCTCCCCTCCTCGCTCGACGCCCTGGACGACGCCACGCCTCTCCCCCTGCTCTCTCTCACTCTCCCCCGGCTCTCCTCTCCTCTCCCTCGCTCTCTCTCTCACGGCCGAACACCACCGTCGCCGCCGTTCGCCATAGCCATCGTCTCCGGCCACCCCTCGCTCCCCCGACTAGCTCAGAAGCTCCGCCTCGACTCCCTCTTCCTCCCCACCGCTCCACGGGTCCCCGGAAGCCCTGCATCGCCGCCACGTCGCCGTTCCCCTCTTCGGGCTCCGACCGTCGTCGCCGTCGAATTCACCGTCACCAGCGCGTCCCCGAGCCCGCTAACCATCCCTGCAGCTCCGCGGTGAGCCCCCGGATCGTTTCCCCCTTCTTCCCTGGTCTCTTTCGACTTCTAGGCCCTAGCCCACCTCGGCCGAGAGCTCCACGCCGCCGGCGATGTCGCCGTCGTGGCCACGGTCACCGTAGCACCCAACCGAGCGCACCATCGTGCTCCCCACCTCACCAGGAGCACGCAGCACGCACCAACGCCTCCCCAAACCCCCTGCAACACTGATCCCGACCGCACCCGAACTCCGGCCGCCGCAGCCGAGCTCGCCGCCGTCAACTCCGGCCACCCCGAGCCCAACCACCACCACCAATAGTCGCGGCTCAACCTCAGCAACACATAGATGCCTTCCGCCGTCCATTTGGTTGCCGGAATGGCAAAAAGCACTTTCGCCGCCGTCTCGGGCCTCGCCGGCGTCATGTCGCCGGTGGGGTTTGACTTGTCCGACCTGGGGTTTGACCCCCCAGGGTCACTGACGCGTGGGCCCTGTCGGCCAGGTGGTTAGGTTAGCGCTAACTACTGTTAGTCAACCCCCCCTGACACTGACAGTGGGCCCCAGCGCCACTAACCCCTAATTAGGATTAATTTAATCCTGTTTAACCCCCCCTGTCACTGACGTGTGGGCCCCACACGTCAGGTTTGACCTCAGCCAGCCACAGTTGACCACTGACGGCATGCTGACGTCATGCTGACGCAATAATTATATTTCTGGAATTAAATTAAATCAGGAAATTCCAGAATATTATTTAAACTTCAAAAATTCATAACTTTTATTCTGTAACTCCAAATTGGACAAATTATATATGAAAAATGATCAGAAAAATCCAATCTATCCATCTGTACTATTTTCATGCATGATCAAACAAGTTAAATTGATGTTTTAAGCAGAACAAGAAAAGGCACTTTAAAAGGCCATATTTGAATTTGAAATTTGAATCCTTGATTCAAATTTGTTCAAACACCCCTGGTTTTAGTTGCATTAGCCCAATACACTCATATTGCCATGTTTCATGCATGCATCATATTGTTGCACATTGTTTGGTGATGCTTGTGTACCGATGCCCTTTGCGACAGGTTCTGTCCCCGAGGAGTACCGTGATTACCCTAACGAAGAACCGTATCAGTGCATCGAACCATCAGGCAAGCAACCAACCATTTGATCATATCGATACAATCCCATGTTCTCGCTCCTTCTCTCTTTTACTGCATTAAGACAACGCGATTCAAACTTCTGTGTGCTACGGTAGTTGAACCCATTTCCTCTGCATGACCTGTCATTGCCACAGTAACTAGATGAAACCCACTAGCATGTGTAGGAGTTGCTTGAGCCATATGTATGTGTTGTTCCTACCTTGCTATGCCTGCTATGCTTAGAGTCGTGTCAGGTCTGGTTCATCTGGTGATGGGCTAGAGTGAAATGTTATGTCGGTAATGAGAGTGGTGTGGTGAACACGATTTGGTAAAGGTATCGATGAGAGGCCATGTAGGAGTACATGGTGGGTTGTTTCATTGAAGCCGACCTTAAGCACTGAGATCTGTATGTGTGATTTAAGAATCAGCTACTACCATGCATTGGGCCCGAAACCAATGGACCCTCTCGGCTTCTTATTCACCCTAGTTCTCCGTCCAGGAGTTGCAAGTAGTTTCTGGTGTTTGTAGCCTACTGGAGGCCGTGGACAGCGCTGACCGTAGGGGTGGGCTGTGATGCGGTAGGTACGTGGCCGGGTGTACCGAATACCCGTTAGGTATCTCGGGAACCCTGTTCACATCGTTCGGGGCCGTATGGGAAACCTCGGCCGGACTCCCTGCGGATGGAACCTGAATAGGCGATAAACCTGGACTGGAGGCTTAGGTGATTAGGTAGGCCGTGGCCGACACCCACGTTGGGCTTCCGCTTGAAGGTTGCCGAGTACATGTCGTGTAAACGACGGTAAGTGGTGAGAGCGTGTATGAAGAAGTACACCCCTGCAGGGTTAACATGATCTATTCGAATAGCCGCGTCCGCGGTAAAGGACTACTTGGTTGCCTATACAGTTCATAGACAAGTAAATGGAAACTACTAAAAGCCTCAAGATAAGTGTGAGTGCCGAGGATGGCTCTTCCGTAGGAAGACGGAGGTGGATCCTCGGTAGTGTATTGAAGTGGTGAGTAGTGGACTCGTGTGCGCAAAACCATTTCAAGTTGGAGCATCGTAGGATAGTCTAGCCAAGAGTCAAAGCTGGCTTGCTGCAATAACTCCACCAACCCTTCTTGATAATATGCATGTATGTAGGATCTGATGTAAGTCTTGCTGAGTACCTTTGTACTCATGTTGCTATAATCTACATTTTTTACAGAAGACGCTGCAACCCCTTCTGATGGGTTCTATGTAGACGTTGACATCAACGAGTAGGCTAAAGACCCAGGTGGTGACCCTGAGCTTGTGAAGGACCACGTAGTATAGCTAGGCTTTCCAAGCCTCTTCTATTTTACTAGTTGTCTGTACTCAGACAAGTTACTTCCGCTGCTGGTTTGTATGACTGTATGACTTGTATGTTGGGTCGTGAGACCCGTACCTTTGTGTATGTTATGTATGGCTCACTGAGCCTTAAATAAAGTACTTGTGTCGTAGAGTCATGTTGTGATGCTTCGTTGTATTTGCACATATCGAGCATATTGTGTGTATGACTGAAATGCTTGGTATGTGTGGGATCTGACTATCTAGTTGTTTATCTTTAGTAGCCTCTCTTACCGGGAAATGTCTCCTAGTGTTACCGCTGAGCCATGGTAGCTTGCTACTGCTCTGGAACACTTAGGCTGGCCGGCATGTGTCCTTCTTCGTTCCTGTGTCTGTCCCTTCGGGGAAATGTCACGCTTTGAGTACCGGAGTCCTGTTAGCCCCTACAGCCCGGTTTACCGGAGTCCTGCTAGCCCAGTGCTACAGCCCGGACCCACTTGCTGATGACCGACACGTTCGAAGCTGGGTCATGGATGCCTGTCCCTGTAAGTCTGTGCCACTTTGGGTTTACGACTAGTCATGTCAGCCCGGGCTCTTTATCATATGGATGCTAGCGACACTATCATATACGTGAGCCAAAAGGCGCAAACGGTCCCAGGAAAAGGTAAGGCGACACCCGTGGGAATACCGTGCGTGAGGCCGCAAAGTGATATGAGGTGTTACCAGCTAGATCGATGTGACATCGAGTCGGGGTCCTGACAAAAATCTTTTGCCTTATTTCAAAAAAAATCTTGGAAATGAGAGTAAATATAGCTATCATGAGGTTATACTCACAATATCTATTCTAATGATCATTAGATGCCAAATGTTGTCATATCAACTCTAACAATAACATGTGTGGTCATAAAAATCTAGGAAATGAGAGGAACATATAGCAATGATGTGGTTATAGACATACTTTCTATTCTAAATTTGTAACAATCAACAGGCAGTCGTATTCACAAGGTAAATATGAGATGAGATAGAACAATTACACGAGGATAGATTCCACCAGTATAGGCAGCCAATCTGTGCGTTGACCACGTACACGATGCCATCATGCACTATAACATCAGACAGAAAGGAGGCTCAACAGGATTTACGATGAGCCATAACCATGTATGGTGACCGGATTCCAGATACAGTAATCCCATGTCGAACAAGGCAATGCGCTTGTAATCCATGTAGTCTTCTGATGGTGTGGGCTCTTCGCAGATTACAACCTTCAGCAAACGGAGGTCGCACCAAAAGCTCGACGCATCTCGTGCGTAGTAGGCAGGAGTGTCCAGCGGGCCGCGAGGCTCGATGGCAGCGGTATCCAACGATAGCAGGGTGATCTCTCGCTGGGTGTAGATATCCACGAGATGCCACAGACTACCAGATTGGTGGATAAGGATGATTCAGTTGGCCTTCCTGCCCGCCCAGTAGTGGTTGCACATGAATGAAAAGCGGACGGGTAGTGGTAGCATGTCGAGGGGCACCACGGAAACCTCAGTAGGATCGTCAAGTCGGTGTCTGGGCCACCTGCGAGGATCGGGCATCAGCAAGCAGGGTGTCTTGAAAAGGGCCAGCCTGTTGCAGACGAGTAGACGGTACAAAGACACCGAGCATGCGGCCATATGGACGGTGTTGAGCAGGTCCATACGATTATAGATCTGCTCTGTGTGTCAGTCTGTTCTGCCATAGGGTTTTTTAGGGCGCTGAGTGATCAGGGTTTTCAGTGCCTGCGAGCGAGCAGGGAAGTCGATTCGGGCAGGCGAGCAAAGAAGATGGCGTGTGGGGTTGTGCAATGAGGCGGGGATATGGTACGCGCGAGCTACCAAGGAAGATGGCGCGGGCAAACGAGCAATGAGTGGGCGAAAATGGTGTGCGGCCAACGATGGGGAAGAGAGGAGGAAGAAGAGGGAAAGACGAGGAAGAAAGTGCATTAAATCTCAATTCTACTAGTACTACTACCAGGATATACCATCCTTTGGAGTGTAAATAGTTAAGTCGATGACATGTGGGTCTACCTCAAGAGGGCCCATATGTCAGTTAATGGCAGAGAGAGGTGCGTAGGTGTATTTGCGGAAGCGTGCTCCACTATCAAAAATGATGGCAGTACTGGGTAAGGCTGATTTAACTTATTAATTAAGTGTCCCATCTGCTGTTGCGTGTATTGTCACTTCACTATGAAGACTAGTTAAATAGTTCTCACTGACTGAGATGGGGTATAATGGATCGCGAAGACTTCCTATCTATAGTATCCCTATGCCTCTACTCTCATCCTGTCCAACATGATGAAACATTGGCCAAGGCACCCAGCGCCAATAATGTAAGAGTACTAGTAGTATTTTATGTCAAATTTTGACCATCGATTTAACTAATAAAATGTTAATGCATTTCACCAAAAATCATATCACTGGATTCGTCTTTGAACATAGTTTTTTATGACATGTATTGACACTTTGTTAGTTAAATTTACGGTTAAAATTTATGAAGGGGACCATTAAACTAGGATGGAGGTTTATATACAGGTCAATAAAAAATCATCAACCAAGGTAGTACTAGTAAATGATGAGCGCCCGAAGATTTTTTTCCGAAAGTACTCAATAATGGGCTCGTTTTTCTCAAGAAAATTGTGTTTACGAACATATTAATTGGAATGCATGCGTGAGGAACCAATGACCAGAACTTTTACATGCATTGGTGATTTTTCTCTTAATTCTTGCATGCAACATTTTAAAGAAGCTTGAAATATGAACATGTTAATGGGAGGGAGTAAAAGCCTCATGCATGCATGCATGCATGCATGCATGCAACACTCACACGTACACATGCACGCATGCGACACTCACGCATCCATGCGGCACACAACACATGATGCAACACACATGCTCACGCTCAAGTGCTCAACCTACTCCCTCCGTCCGTGAAATACTGTACATATAGAGATTTACACACTGACCATGAGGAACCGGAACTTCATGGCATAATTAACGCCCAAAAGTAGCAGACTTACTTGTGCATGCGACCATTGAGATAAGAAGATTAAATGAAGGTTGTTCCATGCTGTAATTAAGGATAGACATGTAGCCTATAGCTACAACACAAGTTGGTGCATCAGTTGATACGTCTCCAACGTATTATAATTTTTTATTGTTCCATGCAATTATATTATCTGTTTTGGATGTTTAATGAGCTTTAATATGCTCTTTTATATTATTTTTGGAAATAATCAATTAACCGGAGGCCCAGTGCCAGTTTTTTTTGCCTATTTTAGAGTTTTGCAGAAAAGGAATACCAAACGGAGTCCAAATGGAATGAAACCTTCGCGATGATCTTTCTTGGACCGAAAGCAAACCAGAAGACTTGGAGTTGAAGTCAGAAATGTCGCGATGCGTCCGGGAGGGTAGGCGCGCCGCCACCCTCGTTCCCCTCGTAGCTCCACCGACGTACTTCTTTTGCCTATATATACTCTTATACCCTAGAAACATCAGGGGAGCCAGAAAACCACTTCTCCACTGCTGCAACCTTTTGTACCCGTGAGATCCCATCTTGGGGCCTTTTTCAGCGATCTACTGGAGGGGGAATCAGTCATGGAGGGCTTCTACATCAACACTATTGCCTCTCCGATGAAGCGTGAGTAGTTTACCATAGACCTTCGGGTCCATAGTTGTTAGCTAGATGGCTTCTTCTCTCTCTTTGATTCTCTATACAACGTTCTCCTCGATGTTGTTGGAGATCTATTCAATGTAATACTGTTTTGCGGTGTGTTTGCCGAGATCCGATGAATTGTGGATTTATGAACAAAATTTTCTAATAATATTATTTGGTTCTTCTCTGAATTCTTATATGCATGATTTGATATCTTTGCAAGTCTCTTCGAATTATCGGTTTAGTTTGGCCTACTAGATTGATCTTTCTTGCAATGGGAGAAGCTCTTAGCTTTGGGTTCAATCTTGCGGTTTCCTTTCCCAGTGATAGTAGGGGAAGCAAGGCACGTATTGTATTGTTGCCATCGAGGATAAAAGATGGGGTTTATATAATATTGCTTGAGTTTATCCCTCTACATCATGTCATCTTGCTTAATGCATTACTCCGTTCTTATGAACTTAATACTATAGATGCATGCTGGATAGCGGTTGATGTGTGGAGTAATAGTAGTAGATGCAGAATCATTTCCGTCTACTTGACACGGACGTGATGCCTATGTTCACGATCATTGCCTTAGATGTGTTCATAATTATGCGCTTTTGTATCAATTGCTCGGTAGTAATTTGTTCACCCACTGTAATACATGGTATCTTGAGAGAAGCCACTAGTGAAACCTATGGCCCCGGGTCTCTTTTCCATTATATTGCATCTCTTTAAATCTCGTTTAATATTTTGCAATCTTTACTTTCCAATCTATACATCAAAAATACCAAAAATATTTACTTTACTATCTCTATTAGATCTCACTTCTGCGAGTGACCGTGAAGGGATTAACAACCCCTTTATCGCGTTTCTTGCAAGGTTCTTGATTGTTTGTGCAGGTACTAGTATACTTGTGAATCGTCTCCTACTGGATTGATACCTTGGTTCTCAAAACTGAGGGAAATACTTATGCTACTTTGCTGCATCACCCTTTCCTCTTCAAGGGAAAAACCAACGCAAGCTTAAGAGGTAGCAAGAAGGATTTCTGGCGCCGTTGCCGGGGAGATCTACGCCAAGTCAAGCTATACCAAGTACCAATCATAAACTCTTCTCCCTCGCATTACATTATTTGCCATTCGCCTCTCCTTTTCTTCTCTGCCACTTCTAAAACGATTTTCGAAAACCTTTGCCTTTTCTTCGCCCCTCTTCCGTTCGTCTCTTCTTGCTTGGTTCTCGTGTGCTCATTTGGTAAGCGCGGTTTGTTGCCATCATGTCTGAAACTGGGGAGGTTATCGTTGAAAAGGATATTAGTGACGATGGGGGAAACTTTGATGATTTTGATAATCCTCAGGAAGAACCTACTATTTTGCACACTAAAAAGTTCTGGATTGGTAGTGGTAACATTATTGGAAAAGGAGTTCTTCAAGATTTCTTTACTTGTGTTGGTGCTTTGCCCACTATTGGTGGATCTATTCTACATAGAACTAGTAGTCTTGCAGATGCTATATCTTTACTCGTAGTTGAACTTGAAAGACAATTTATCCACATGCATCCTTGCATACAGAGGAATTTCTAGAGTTCTCTAATATTGAGCATTCTTCTGTTAAGCGAGCGGCTACTATCTTTTTAGCACATGAGTTTAGATTTATAATGAAACAGGCCAATGAAATTTTTGCGCATTACAGGGTGGACGCCAGTCATCCTCCCATAGAAGCGATTCTTTTTAATCAAGAAGACATAATGCGTTTACAATCTTTAGATCATGTTTCTTATAATGAAAATCTTAGAAAGAGGACTCCTACCAATGTTCTAGTTGATAGGATTTCTGAACTTGATGATAATTTGCTATTCAGAATAATGGGTTAGGTTTTCCTCTTGAACAAAGGCTCATGACTTTTTGCCAAAAGAATGCTTATAATGATGAATTGGTTGTGCAATATGAAGGGCCAAAGGAGGAACTAATTCCTCCCGAGCTTGATCTTGGGGACTTTTGTCCCATTAAATTCAGCCCATTTGATTACTTTTGCTTGCCACAAAGAAAACTTTCTTCTGAATGTAGGGAGTACAAAATGAGTTTTCGCGATTTTCCCTATCATTATTATGGAAATGCCTAGATCTATTCGTGTTTTTATGCCTAGCTACGGGTGTTAAACGATAGCGCTTGTTGGAAGGCAACACAATTTTATTTTTGTTCCTTAATTTTTGCTCCTGTTTAGTAATAAATAATCCATCTAGCTTCTGTTTAGATGTGGTTTTATGTTTTAATAGTGTTTGTGCCAAGTAGAACCATTGGGAAGACTTGGGTGGTCTTTATGATCTTGCTGTAAAAAACAGAAAATTTTGCGCTCACGAGAATAGCTGTCATTTCTTACAGAACAGTGATTTTAGGTTGATTTCTTTTGCAGATAATTCATGGACAAATTACTCACGTCCACCAATTTATTTAAGAATTTTTAGAGTTACATAAGTATTCGAAATTTACAGATTTCTACAGAATGTTCTGTTTTTTGACAGATTCTGTTTTTTTGTGTGTTGTTTGCTTATTTTGATGAATCTATGAGTAGCATCGGGGGGTATGAACCATAGAGAAGTTGGAATACAGTAGGTTTAACACCAATATAAATAAAGAATGAGTTAATTACAGTATCTTAAAGTGGTGGTTTATTTTCTTATACTAGCGGAGCTCATGAGATTTTCTGTTGAAAGTTTTGTGTTGTGAAGTTTTCAAGTTTTTGGGTAAAGATTTGATGGATTTTGGAATAAGGAGTGGCAAGAGCCTAAGCTTGGGGATGCCCAAGGCACCCCAAGGTAAAATTCAAGGACAACCAAAAGCCTGAGCTTGGGGATGCCCCGGAAGGCATCCCCTCTTTTGTCTTCGTCTATCGGTAACTTCACTTGAGGCTATATTTTTATTCACCACATGATATGTGTTTTGCTTGAAGCGTCTTGTATGATTTGAGTCTTTGATTTTTAGTTTACCACAATCATCCTTGCTGTACACACCTTTTTGGAGAGACACGCATGAATCGGAATTTATTAGAATACTCTATGTGCTTCACTTATATCTTTTGAGCTTGATAATATTGCTCTAGGGCTTCACTTTTATCTTTTTAGAGCACGGTGGTGGTTTTATTTTATAGAAATTATTGATCTCTCATGATTCACTTATATTATTTTGAGAGTCTTTTAGAATATCATGGTAATATGCTTTGTTTATAAAATTAGTCCTAATTTGATGGGCATCCAAGATGGGTATAATAAAAACTTTCATAGAAAGTGCATTGAATACTATGAGAAGTTTGATTCTTTATGATTGTTTTGAGACATGAAGATGGTGATATTAGAGTCATGCTAGTAGAGTAGCTGTGAATTTGAGAGATACATGTGTTAAAGTTTGTGATTCCCGTAGCATGCACGTATGGTGAACCGTTATGTGATGATGTTGGACCATGATTTATTTATTGATTGTCTTCCTTGTCAGTGGCGGTCGGGGATGAGCGATGGTATTTTCCTACCAATCTATCACCCTAGGAGCATGCGTGTAGTACTTCGTCTTGATAAATAATATTTTTTGCAATAAGTATGTGAGTTCTTTATGACTAATATTGATTCCATGGATTATACGCACTCTCACCCTTCCACCATTGCTAGCCTCTCTAGTACCGCCCAGCTTTCGCCGGTACCATACACCCACCATATACCTTCCTCAAAACAGCCACCATACATACCTATTATGGCATTTCCATAGCCATTCTAAGATATATTGCCATGCAACTTTCCACCATTCATTTTATTATGACGCGCTCCATCATTGTCATATTGCCTTGCATGATCATGTAGTTGACATCGTATTTGTGGAAAAGCCACCGTTCATAATTTTTCATACATGTCACTCTTGAATCATTTCACATCCCGGTACACCGCCGGAGGCATTCACATAGAGTCATATTTGTTCTAAGTATTGAGTTGTAAGTAAATAAAAGTGTGATGATCTTGATTATTGGAGCATTGTCCCAGTGAGGAAAGGATGATGGAGACTATGATTCCCCCACAAGTCGGGATGAGACTCTGGACTAAATAAAAAAAGAAAAAGAAAAAAGAGGCCATAAAAAAGAGAGAAAGGCCCAAATAAATAAATAAATAAATAAATGAGAGAAAAATAGAGAAGGGGCAATTCTACTATCCTTTTACCACACTTGTGCTTCAAAGTAGCATCATGATCTTCATGATAGAGAGTCTCCTATGTTGTCACTTTCATATACTAGTGGGAATTTTGATTATAGAACTTGGCTTGTATATTCCAAATAATGGGCTTCCTCAAAAATGCCCTAGGTCTTCGTGAGCAAGCAAGTTGGATGCACACCCACTTAGTTTGTTTTGTTGAGCTTTCATACACTTATAGCTCTAGTGCGTCCGTTGCATGGCAATCCCTACTCACTCACATTGATATCTATTGATGGGCATCTCCATAGCCCGTTGATACGCCTAGTTGATGTGAGACTATCTCCTCCTTTTTGTCTTCTCCACAACAACCATTCTATTCCACCTATCTATGTCCATGGCTCATGCTCATGTATTGCGTGAAGATTGAAAAAGTTTGAGAACATCGAAACTATGAAACAATTTATTGGCTTGTCATCAGGGTTGTGCATGATTAAATATTTTGTGTGATGAAGATAGAGCATAGCCAGACTATATGATTTTGTAGGGAAGACATTATTGATTTGTTAGTATGCTTGCAGTATTGTTATTTTTGTGTCAATATTAAACTTTTGTCTTGAATCTTTCGGATCTGAATATTCATGCCACAATAAAAGAAAATTACATTGATAAATATGCTAGGTAGCATTCCACATCAAAAATTCTGTTTTTATCATTTACCTACTCGAGGACGAGCAGGAATTAACCTTGGGGATGGTTGATACGTCTCCAACGTATCTATAACTTTTTATTGTTCCATCCTATTATATTATCTGTTTTGGATGTTTAATGGGCTTTAATATGCTCTTTTATATTATTTTGGGACTAACCCATTAACCGGAGGCCTAGTGCCAGTTTCTGTTTTTTTGCCTATTTTAGAGTATTGCAGAAAAGGAATGCCAAACGGAATGAAACCTTCGCGATGCTCTTTCTTGGACCAAAAGCAAACCAGAAGGTTTGGAGTTGAAGCCAGAAACGCCACGAGGCGTCCACGAGGCAGGAGGGCGCACCCAGGCGGTAGGCGCACCGCCACCCTCGTGGGCCCCTCGTAGCTCCACCGACGTACTTCTTTCGCCTATATATACTCTTATACCCTAGAAACATCAGTTGGAGCCACGAAACCAATTTTCTACCAGGGCAACTTTCTGTTCCCGTGAGATCCCATGTTGGGGACTTTTCCGGTGATCTGCCAGAGGGGGAATCAATCACGGAGGGCTTCTACATCCACACCATTGCCTCTCCGATGAAGCGTGAGTAGTTTACCATAGACCTTCGGGTCCATAGTTATTAGCTAGATGGCTTCTTCTCTCTCTTTGATTCTCAATACAAAGTTCTCCTCGATGTTCTTGGAGTTCTATTTGATGTAATACTCTTTTATGGCGTGTTTGCCGAGATCCGATGAATTTTTGATTTATGAAAAATATTATCTATGAATATTATTTGGTTCTTCTCTGAATTCTTATATGCATGATTTGATATCTTTGCAAGTCTCTTTGAATTATCGGTTTAGTTTGGCCTACTAGATTGATCTTTCTTGCAATGGGAGAAGTGCTTAGCTTTGTGTTCAATCTTGTGGTGTCCTTTCCCAGTGACAGTAGGGGCAGCAAGGCACGTATTGTGTTGTTGCCATCGAGGAGGAAAGGATGGGGTTTATATCATATTGCTTGAGTTTATACCTCTACATCATGTCATCTGGCTTAATGCATTACTCCGTTCTTACGAACTTAATACTCTAGATGCATGTTGGATAGCGGTCGATGTGTGGAGTAATAATAGTAGATGCAGAATCATTTCGGTCTACTTGACTCAGACGTGATGCCTATGTTCATGATCATTGCCTTAGATGTCTTCATAATCATGCGCTTTTCTATCAATTGCTCGGCAGTAATTTTATCGCCCACCGTAATACATGCTATCTTGAGAGAAGCCACTAGTGAAATCTATGGCCCCAGGTCTCTTTTCCATTATATTGCATCTCTTTAAATCTCGTTTAATATTTTGCAATCTTTACTTTCCAATCTACACAACAAAAATACCAAAAATATTTACTTTACTATCTCTATTAGATCTCACTTTTGTGAGTGACCGTGAAGGGATTGACAACCCCTTTATCGCATTGGTTGCAAGGTTCTTGATTGTTTGTGCAGGTACTAGGTGACTTGTGCGTCGTCTCCTACTGGATTGATACCTTGGTTCTCAAAACTGAGGGAAATACTTACGC
The DNA here is from genome assembly GCF_002162155.2 of Triticum dicoccoides. NCBI lineage: Eukaryota > Viridiplantae > Streptophyta > Magnoliopsida > Poales > Poaceae > Triticum > Triticum dicoccoides. The sequence goes on from NC_041385.1 coordinate 105,933,534, forward strand.
AACTTTGCTGCATCACCCTTTCCTCTTCAAGGGAAAACCCAACGCAAGCTCAAGAGGTAGCATCAGTCAATCAATATAGATTAGATTAAATCCTAAGTGCATTGGAAGTGTAGATGTACACTCTTTGTTGGAAGACGAGGGAGTTGAGTACACGTGCATGCACTCACATACACAGCTAGGGTGGTTCACGCGCAAGGGTTGGACTCCTGTCGTGCCTGCGTAATGTTTTGTTAACTGATTTCTTTGCTTTGCCAACTGAAAGGTGGGACCCAGAAACTAGGTGTCAATTTAACCAGTCAACAAAGTGCCATGTTAAATATGTGGCCAGTCAGTACGGTGCAATACGGTTCTCTACTATGAGCTAGTGACCGTATAATCACCACAAAACTATATAGTGGCCGTAATGAGCGTATTGTTGCATACTTTGACCGCTAGTGTATTTTTCTCGTTTCATATTAAGCCATATTAACAGGAAAGGACACAGTATGGACTAGTACTACTTTTATGTGTTCCGTCAACCTGCCGAACGAGGAGAAGCTTTCTTACTATGCCCTCTCCCTCGCTCGTGCGTGGTGGCTCACAGGACGAAGAGAAGCTTGCTTACTACGTACGCCTACGTCTCTCCCTCGCCCACGCGTGTGGTGGCTCGCAGGACGAGGAGAGGGTGTTGACTACAACACCCTCTCCCTCTCCCTCGCCCTTGCCCTCGATGTGGACGTGCGGCAGTTCATTCAGTATCAGATTTCCAGAAGCATATTGTACTATAGTATCATCATTGTTAGACCTTCCGAAGAGGTGAAGAGCCAAGTGCAAGGTTCACATGAGTACGAACTATTGAACCTCCCGAAGAGGCAAAGAGCCAATTGCAAGGTTTTAAAGGAGTTGTCGTCCTAGTAGGAGTACTACAACTTTAGCGAATGATGCTACTGTATGATGCTACCACGTCACCTATATCCAAAGTCGTGCCAACTTTTTTCTCAAATATACAATCATGTTCAGAGTATGTGTGGAATTAAGATTATTATAATAGTGACACATATGATAGACAGAGAATTGCAATGTCGTGGTCATAATCATACCCCAAGTTAAAAAGAATAAGACAATGGCTTTCATATTCTAGCAATATGTCATGGTTCAAACCTCATGTAACAATGAGAGGAAAACAGCTATGACAGGGCCTAATCATATTCTATCATAGCACTTACTATTGTTCTCATATCAACTCTAAACAATAACATGTGTGGTTATAAAAATCTTGGAAATTTGCGTAATTTGATGCCGCGAGAGTAGACCTTTGCCCCTTTTCCACCTTTGCGGGGCTGTGATGTAACAAACTCTTCTCCTTATTCAATGAAAATGGAAAATCTTTTGCCTTATTTCAAAAAAAATCTTGGAAATGAGAGTAAATATAGCTATCATGAGGTTATACTCACAATATCTATTCTAATGATCATTAGATGCCAAATGTTGTCATATCAACTCTAACAATAACATGTGTGGTCATAAAAATCTAGGAAATGAGAGGAACATATAGCAATGATGTGGTTATAGACATACTTTCTATTCTAAATTTGTAACAATCAACAGGCAGTCGTATTCACAAGGTAAATATGAGATGAGATAGAACAATTACACGAGGATAGATTCCACCAGTATAGGCAGCCAATCTGTGCGTCGACCACGTACACGATGCCATCATGCACTATAACATCAGACAGAAAGGAGGCTCAACAGGATTTACGATGAGCCATAACCATGTATGGCGACCGGATTCCAGATACAGTAATCCCATGTCGAACAAGGCAATGCGCTTGTAATCCATGTAGTCTTCTGATGGTGTGGGCTCTTCGCAGATTACAACCTTCAGCAAACGGAGGTCGCACCAAAAGCTCGACGCATCTCGTGCGTAGTAGGCAGGAGTGTCCAGCGGGCCGCGAGGCTCGATGGCAGCGGTATCCAATGATAGCAGGGTGGTCTCTCGCTGGGTGTAGATATCCACGAGATGCCACAGACTACCAGATTGGTGGATAAGGATGATTCAGTTGGCCTTCCTGCCCGCCCAGTAGTGGTTGCACATGAATGAAAAGCGGACGGGTAGTGGTAGCATGTCGAGGGGCACCACGGAAACCTCAGTAGGATCGTCAAGTCGGTGTCTGGGCCACCTGCGAGGATCGGGCATCAGCAAGCAGGGTGTCTTGAAAAGGGCCAGCCTGTTGCAGACAAGTAGACGGTACAAAGACACCGAGCATGCGGCCATATGGACGGTGTTGAGCAGGTCCATACGATTATAGATCTGCTCTGTGTGTCAGTCTGTTCTGCCATAGGGTTTTTTAGGGCGCTGAGTGATCAGGGTTTTCAGTGCCTGCGAGCGAGCAGGGAAGTCGATTCGGGCAGGCGAGCAAAGAAGATGACGTGTGGGGTTGTGCAATGAGGCGGGGATATGGTACGCGCGAGCTACCAAGGAAGATGGCGCGGGCAAACGAGCAATGAGTGGGGGAAAATGGTGTGCGGCCACCGATGGGGAAGAGAGGAGGAAGAAGAGGGAAAGACGAGGAAGAAAGTGCATTAAATCTCAATTCTACTAGTACTACTACCAGGATATACCATCCTTTGGAGTGTAAATAGTTAATTCGATGACATGTGGGTCTACCTCAAGAGGGCCCATATGTCAGTTAATGGCAGAGAGAGGTGCGTAGGTGTATTTGCGGAAGCGTGCTCCACTATCAAAATGATGGCAGTACTGGGTAAGGCTGATTTAACTTATTAATTAAGTGTCCCATCTGCTGTTGCGTGTATTGTCACTTCACTATGAAGACTAGTTAAATAGTTCTCACTGACTGAGATGGGGTATAATGGATCGCGAAGACTTCCTATCTATAGTATCCCTATGCCTCTACTCTCATCCTGTCCAACATGATGAAACATTGGCCAAGGCACCCAGCGCCAATAATGTAAGAGTACTAGTAGTATTTTATGTCAAATTTTGACCATCGATTTAACTAATAAAATGTTAATGCATTTCACCAAAAATCATATCACTGGATTCATATTTGAACATAGTTTTTTATGACATGTATTGACACTTTGTTAGTTAAATTTACGGTTAAAATTTATGAAGGGGACCATTAAACTAGGATGGAGGTTTATATACAGGTCAATAAAAAATCATCAACCAAGGTAGTACTAGTAAATGATGAGCGCCCGAAGATTTTTTTCCGAAAGTACTCAATAATGGGCTCGTTTTTCTCAAGAAAATTGTGTTTACGAACATATTAATTGGAATGCATGCGTGAGGAACCAATGACCAGAACTTTTACACGCATTGGTGATTTTTCTCTTAATTCTTGCATGCAACATTTTAAAGAAGCTTGAAATATGAACATGTTAATGGGAGGGAGTAAAAGCCTCATGCATGCATGCATGCATGCATGCATGCAACACTCACACGTACACATGCACGCATGCGACACTCACGCATCCATGCGGCACACAACACATGATGCAACACACATGCTCACGCTCAAGTGCTCAACCTACTCCCTCCGTCCATGAAATACTGTACATATAGAGATTTACACATTGACCATGAGGAACCGGAACTTCATGGCATAATTAACGCCCAAAAGTAGCAGACTTACTTGTGCATGCGACCATTGAGATAAGAAGATTAAATGAAGGTTGTTCCATGCTGTAATTAAGGATAGACATGTACCCTATAGCTACAACACAAGTTGGTGCATCAGTTGATACGTCTCCAACGTATTATAATTTTTTATTGTTCCATGCAATTATATTATCTGTTTTGGATGTTTAATGAGCTTTAATATGCTCTTTTATATTATTTTTGGAAATAATCAAATAACCGGAGGCCCAGTGCCAGTTTTTTTGCCTATTTTAGAGTTTTGCAGAAAAGGAATACCAAACGGAGTCCAAATGGAATGAAACCTTCGCGATGATCTTTCTTGGACCGAAAGCAAACCAGAAGACTTGGAGTAGAAGTCAGAAATGTCGCGATGCGTCCGGGAGGGTAGGCGCGCCGCCACCCTCGTTCCCCTCGTAGCTCCACCGACGTACTTCTTTTGCCTATATATACTCTTATACCCTAGAAACATCAGGGGAGCCAGAAAACCACTTCTCCACTGCTGCAACCTTTTGTACCCGTGAGATCCCATCTTGGGGCCTTTTTCAGCGATCTACTGGAGGGGGAATCAGTCATGGAGGGCTTCTACATCAACACTATTGCCTCTCCGATGAAGCGTGAGTAGTTTACCATAGACCTTCGGGTCCATAGTTGTTAGCTAGATGGCTTCTTCTCTCTCTTTGATTCTCTATACAACGTTCTCCTCGATGTTGTTGGAGATCTATTCAATGTAATACTGTTTTGCGGTGTGTTTGCCGAGATCCGATGAATTGTGGATTTATGAACAAAATTTTCTAATAATATTATTTGGTTCTTCTCTGAATTCTTATATGCATGATTTGATATCTTTGCAAGTCTCTTCGAATTATCGGTTTAGTTTGGCCTACTAGATTGATCTTTCTTGCAATGGGAGAAGCTCTTAGCTTTGGGTTCAATCTTGCGGTTTCCTTTCCCAGTGATAGTAGGGGAAGCAAGGCACGTATTGTATTGTTGCCATCGAGGATAAAAGATGGGGTTTATATAATATTGCTTGAGTTTATCCCTCTACATCATGTCATCTTGCTTAATGCATTACTCCGTTCTTATGAACTTAATACTATAGATGCATGCTGGATAGCGGTTGATGTGTGGAGTAATAGTAGTAGATGCAGAATCATTTCCGTCTACTTGACACGGACGTGATGCCTATGTTCACGATCATTGCCTTAGATGTGTTCATAATTATGCGCTTTTGTATCAATTGCTCAGTAGTAATTTGTTCACCCACTGTAATACATGGTATCTTGAGAGAAGCCACTAGTGAAACCTATGGCCCCGGGTCTCTTTTCCATTATATTGCATCTCTTTAAATCTCGTTTAATATTTTGCAATCTTTACTTTCCAATCTATACATCAAAAATACCAAAAATATTTACTTTACTATCTCTATTAGATCTCACTTCTGCGAGTGACCGTGAAGGGATTAACAACCCCTTTATCGCGTTTCTTGCAAGGTTCTTGATTGTTTGTGCAGGTACTAGTATACTTGTGAATCGTCTCCTACTGGATTGATACCTTGGTTCTCAAAACTGAGGGAAATACTTATGCTACTTTGCTGCATCACCCTTTCCTCTTCAAGGGAAAAACCAACGCAAGCTTAAGAGGTAGCAAGAAGGATTTCTGGCGCCGTTGCCGGGGAGATCTACGCCAAGTCAAGCTATACCAAGTACCAATCATAAACTCTTCTCCCTCGCATTACATTATTTGCCATTCGCCTCTCCTTTTCTTCTCTGCCACTTCTAAAACGATTTTCGAAAACCTTTGCCTTTTCTTCGCCCCTCTTCCGTTCGTCTCTTCTTGCTTGGTTCTCGTGTGCTCATTTGGTAAGCGCGGTTTGTTGCCATCATGTCTGAAACTGGGGAGGTTATCGTTGAAAAGGATATTAGTGACGATGGGGGAAACTTTGATGATTTTGATAATCCTCAGGAAGAACCTACTATTTTGCACACTAAAAAGTTCTGGATTGGTAGTGGTAACATTATTGGAAAAGGAGTTCTTCAAGATTTCTTTACTTGTGTTGGTGCTTTGCCCACTATTGGTGGATCTATTCTACATAGAACTAGTAGTCTTGCAGATGCTATATCTTTACTCGTAGTTGAACTTGAAAGACAATTTATCCACATGCATCCTTGCATACAGAGGA
>NC_041385.1:105940376-105955309 GCF_002162155.2 Triticum dicoccoides
GACAAATTACTCACGTCCACCAATTTATTTAAGAATTTTTAGAGTTACATAAGTATTCGAAATTTACAGATTTCTACAGAATGTTCTGTTTTTTGACAGATTCTGTTTTTTTGTGTGTTGTTTGCTTATTTTGATGAATCTATGAGTAGCATCGGGGGGTATGAACCATAGAGAAGTTGGAATACAGTAGGTTTAACACCAATATAAATAAAGAATGAGTTAATTACAGTATCTTAAAGTGGTGGTTTATTTTCTTATACTAGCGGAGCTCATGAGATTTTCTGTTGAAAGTTTTGTGTTGTGAAGTTTTCAAGTTTTTGGGTAAAGATTTGATGGATTTTGGAATAAGGAGTGGCAAGAGCCTAAGCTTGGGGATGCCCAAGGCACCCCAAGGTAAAATTCAAGGACAACCAAAAGCCTGAGCTTGGGGATGCCCCGGAAGGCATCCCCTCTTTTGTCTTCGTCTATCGGTAACTTCACTTGAGGCTATATTTTTATTCACCACATGATATGTGTTTTGCTTGAAGCGTCTTGTATGATTTGAGTCTTTGATTTTTAGTTTACCACAATCATCCTTGCTGTACACACCTTTTTGGAGAGACACGCATGAATCGGAATTTATTAGAATACTCTATGTGCTTCACTTATATCTTTTGAGCTTGATAATATTGCTCTAGGGCTTCACTTTTATCTTTTTAGAGCACGGTGGTGGTTTTATTTTATAGAAATTATTGATCTCTCATGATTCACTTATATTATTTTGAGAGTCTTTTAGAATATCATGGTAATATGCTTTGTTTATAAAATTAGTCCTAATTTGATGGGCATCCAAGATGGGTATAATAAAAACTTTCATAGAAAGTGCATTGAATACTATGAGAAGTTTGATTCTTTATGATTGTTTTGAGACATGAAGATGGTGATATTAGAGTCATGCTAGTAGAGTAGCTGTGAATTTGAGAGATACATGTGTTAAAGTTTGTGATTCCCGTAGCATGCACGTATGGTGAACCGTTATGTGATGATGTTGGACCATGATTTATTTATTGATTGTCTTCCTTGTCAGTGGCGGTCGGGGACGAGCGATGGTATTTTCCTACCAATCTATCACCCTAGGAGCATGCGTGTAGTACTTCGTCTTGATAACTAATATTTTTTTGCAATAAGTATGTGAGTTCTTTATGACTAATATTGATTCCATGGATTATACGCACTCTCACCCTTCCACCATTGCTAGCCTCTCTAGTACCGCCCAGCTTTCGCCGGTACCATACACCCACCATATACCTTCCTCAAAACAGCCACCAAACATACCTATTATGGCATTTCCATAGCCATTCTAAGATATATTGCCATGCAACTTTCCACCATTCCTTTTATTATGACGCGCTCCATCATTGTCATATTGCCTTGCATGATCATGTAGTTGACATCGTATTTGTGGAAAAGCCACCGTTCATAATTTTTCATACATGTCACTCTTGAATCATTTCACATCCCGGTACACCGCCGGAGGCATTCACATAGAGTCATATTTGTTCTAAGTATTGAGTTGTAAGTAAATAAAAGTGTGATGATCTTGATTATTGGAGCATTGTCCCAGTGAGGAAAGGATGATGGAGACTATGATTCCCCCACAAGTCGGGATGAGACTCTGGACTAAATAAAAAAAGAAAAAGAAAAAAGAGGCCATAAAAAAGAGAGAAAGGCCCAAATAAATAAATAAATAAATAAATGAGAGAAAAATAGAGAAGGGGCAATTCTACTATCCTTTTACCACACTTGTGCTTCAAAGTAGCATCATGATCTTCATGATAGAGAGTCTCCTATGTTGTCACTTTCATATACTAGTGGGAATTTTGATTATAGAACTTGGCTTGTATATTCCAAATAATGGGCTTCCTCAAAAATGCCCTAGGTCTTCGTGAGCAAGCAAGTTGGATGCACACCCACTTAGTTTGTTTTGTTGAGCTTTCATACACTTATAGCTCTAGTGCGTCCGTTGCATGGCAATCCCTACTCACTCACATTGATATCTATTGATGGGCATCTCCATAGCCCGTTGATACGCCTAGTTGATGTGAGACTATCTCCTCCTTTTTGTCTTCTCCACAACAACCATTCTATTCCACCTATCTATGTCCATGGCTCATGCTCATGTATTGCATGAAGATTGAAAAAGTTTGAGAACATCGAAACTATGAAACAATTTATTGGCTTGTCATCGGGGTTGTGCATGATTAAATATTTTGTGTGATGAAGATAGAGCATAGCCAGACTATATGATTTTGTAGGGAAGACATTATTGATTTGTTAGTATGCTTGCAGTATTGTTATTTTTGTGTCAATATTAAACTTTTGTCTTGAATCTTTCGGATCTGAATATTCATGCCACAATAAAAGAAAATTACATTGATAAATATGCTAGGTAGCATTCCACATCAAAAATTCTGTTTTTATCATTTACCTACTCGAGGACGAGCAAGAATTAACCTTGGGGATGGTTGATACGTCTCCAACGTATCTATAACTTTTTATTGTTCCATCCTATTATATTATCTGTTTTGGATGTTTAATGGGCTTTAATATGCTCTTTTATATTATTTTGGGACTAACCCATTAACCGGAGGCCTAGTGCCAGTTTCTGTTTTTTTGCCTATTTTAGAGTATTGCAGAAAAGGAATGCCAAATGGAATGAAACCTTCGCGATGCTCTTTCTTGGACCAAAAGCAAACCAGAAGGTTTGGAGTTGAAGCCAGAAACGCCACGAGGCGTCCACGAGGCAGGAGGGCGCACCCAGGCGGTAGGCGCGCCGCCACCCTCGTGGGCCCCTCGTAGATCCACCGACGTACTTCTTTCGCCTATATATACTCTTATACCCTAGAAACATCAGTTGGAGCCACGAAACCAATTTTCTACTAGCGCAACTTTCTGTTCCCGTGAGATCCCATGTTGGGGACTTTTCCGGTGATCTGCCAGAGGGGGAATCAATCACGGAGGGCTTCTACATCAACACCATTGCCTCTCCGATGAAGAGTGAGTAGTTTACCATAGACCTTCGGGTCCATAGTTATTAGCTAGATGGCTTCTTCTCTCTCTTTTATTCTCAATACAAAGTTCTCCTCGATGTTCTTGGAGTTCTATTTGATGTAATACTCTTTTATGGCGTGTTTGCCGAGATCCGATGAATTTTTGATTTATGAAAAATATTATCTATGAATATTATTTGGTTCTTCTCTGAATTCTTATATGCATGATTTGATATCTTTGCAAGTCTCTTTGAATTATCGGTTTAGTTTGGCCTACTAGATTGATCTTTCTTGCAATGGGAGAAGTGCTTAGCTTTGTGTTCAATCTTGTGGTGTCCTTTCCCAGTGACAGTAGGGGCAGCAAGGCACGTATTGTGTTGTTTCCATCGAGGAGGAAAGGATGGGGTTTATATCATATTGCTTGAGTTTATCCCTCTACATCATGTCATCTGGCTTAATGCATTACTCCGTTCTTACGAACTTAATACTCTAGATGCATGTTGGATAGCGGTCGATGTGTGGAGTAATAATAGTAGATGCAGAATCATTTCGGTCTACTTGACTCGGACGTGATGCCTATGTTCATGATCATTGCCTTAGATGTCTTCATAATCATGCGCTTTTCTATCAATTGCTCGGCAGTAATTTTATCGCCCACCGTAATACATGCTATCTTGAGAGAAGCCACTAGTGAAATCTATGGCCCCAGGTCTCTTTTCCATTATATTGCATCTCTTTAAATCTCGTTTAATATTTTGCAATCTTTACTTTCCAATCTACACAACAAAAATACCAAAAATATTTACTTTACTATCTCTATTAGATCTCACTTTTGTGAGTGACCGTGAAGGGATTGACAACCCCTTTATCGCATTGGTTGCAAGGTTCTTGATTGTTTGTGCAGGTACTAGGTGACTTGTGCGTTGTCTCCTACTGGATTGATACCTTGGTTCTCAAAACTGAGGGAAATACTTACGCAACTTTGCTGCATCACCCTTTCCTCTTCAAGGGAAAACCCAACGCAAGCTCAAGAGGTAGCATCAGTCAATCAATATAGATTAGATTAAATCCTAAGTGCATTGGAAGTGTAGATGTACACTCTTTGTTGGAAGACGAGGGAGTTGAGTACACGTGCATGCACTCACATACACAGCTAGGGTGGTTCACGCGCAAGGGTTGGACTCCTGTCGTGCCTGCGTAATGTTTTGTTAACTGATTTCTTTGCTTTGCCAACTGAAAGGTGGGACCCAGAAACTAGGTGTCAATTTAACCAGTCAACAAAGTGCCATGTTAAATATGTGGCCAGTCAGTACGGTGCAATACGGTTCTCTACTATGAGCTAGTGACCGTATAATCACCACAAAACTATATAGTGGCCGTAATGAGCGTATTGTTGCATACTTTGACCGCTAGTGTATTTTTCTCGTTTCAAATTAAGCCATATTAACAGGAAAGGACACAGTATGGACTAGTACTACTTTTATGTGTTCCGTCAACCTGCCGAACGAGGAGAAGCTTTCTTACTATGCCCTCTCCCTCGCTCGCGCGTGGTGGCTCACAGGACGAAGAGAAGCTTGCTTACTACGTACGCCTACGTCTCTCCCTCGCCCACGCGTGTGGTGGCTCGCAGGACGAGGAGAGGGTGTTGACTACAACACCCTCTCCCTCTCCCTCGCCCTCGCCCTCGATGTGGACGTGCGGCAGTTCATTCAGTATCAGATTTCCAGAAGCATATTGTACTATAGTATCATCATTGTTAGACCTTCCGAAGAGGTGAAGAGCCAAGTGCAAGGTTCACATGAGTACGAACTATTGAACCTCCCGAAGAGGCAAAGAGCCAATTGCAAGGTTTTAAAGGAGTTGTCGTCCTAGTAGGAGTACTACAACTTTAGCGAATGATGCTACTGTATGATGCTACCACGTCACCTATATCCAAAGTCGTGCCAACTTTTTTCTCAAAGAGCGTGTTGGAGCCCGTGCAGCAACCACACAAGTTGCATGTACACATAAAACACTTAATAGTAATAAATTCTAAAGGACAAATACCAGTATGCCAAACAAGTTCATCTCCACTTCATGTGATAAATTTGTGCATGACTAGTCTACATATATTCACAGCGCTGCCATTCACAATTTACCATACTTCACTTACACATTATAGATGGGCTCCATGTCCTCCTCCAGGTTCTAGTCCCAGGTGTTCTTCATGGATGGCATGATCCATAGCAGTGGGAAACGGGAATCATTGTCGCAGCTTTCTAGTCCAGTTCCACACGATGGAGACTCATCCAAGCTGAAGCGGCATAAATCAGGGATAGCGTGTCCCATCATGTCATTCATCCGGCAGTCCGCACTGAAGACACAACCATGCTTCATGAACGGCAGGCCTTTCGTGTCGTGCATGGAAGGTGGCATCCTCTTCACAATGGGGTACTTGTCCCCAACAAAAAGCGAGTACTCTCCAAGAGTGTTCCTTGGCACCCACATAGCACCACAGGGGTCGAACTCGGCACTGTTCATCTGGTACACGCGACATCTCAGATCTGGACACATGGTGACGGACATAGTCAAGGTCCATGCATAATGATGTTGTGCTCAAATATGGCGGTCGGTAATACTATGCAGCAAATAGTACTACTCCGGTATAGAGGAAGGAAAATAACCTACTTATTGCATGTAGCCACTCTTGGCTACATGGATGAGATAGTATAAGACATGGAAAAACAAAAATAGTGGGATCTAGTGTCTTCAAGTCTTCAAGGGCCTAACTAGCTATACGCGTCCTCCAAGGTGAAAAGTACTCCTACTAGTACTAGTAAGCAGTACAACAATGAAAGAGAAGGCGAGAAGGTTAAAAAATATAATACTAAATTGTACTACTAGTACAATAAACATGTCCCAGTCGAGAAAACAAAATAACTAACATGTACTACTCTACTACTCTAACACACAACAATGAGAAAATGGAAACATGGGTAGATGGTGACGGTCCGATCGTGGTAGATTGTGTGACCATGTTGCACATCAGTGGTACCATGGGATACGACTACCAAGATAGTTGCTCCCAATATGCCAAAGTCAGCTACAAGGTTCCAGGTCATACCGAATCGCAGATGCAAATGCACATCCAGGATCAGGGATCTTATTTTTATCGGAGGATAACTGGTCCCTTCAAAATAATGGAGTTCCGTTAGGGATGCAAATGATGGTTTGTGTGTTCCGTTTGTAATCTCCCGTACCGTAGGATGGAAACCAGATGAAACAAGTCCCTGGCTTGTCACAGCAAAGATGCGGCCTACATGGCACAAGGCGTCTTCGAACATGTAGGGGTACAAATCTTCCGCGACCAACATGTGTCAGCCTCTGCCGTTACTGCCTCTTGTATTGATGGCAATCCTTATGTCGAACACCGCGATGAGGTAGTAATCATCGTAGCCGTGTCGCTTTGTCGGAGGCTCCGCAATTTCTATCTTCTTCAATCTCATGTAGGCATCATCATACGTATTCAAGCCCAGCTAGTCCGGAAGGCCGATCCCAATGGTGGAGAGGGGTCTATGGGAACGGCCGCACTACTGTGGATGTTGTGCAAAATGATGGTGGTATCTGGCCGGAGGTATGCAAGCCAATCTTCGTTGGAACCAACCCATACCTATATATAATACGGTGGGCAGTGGAGAATTTACGGGATGGAAGAACTAAGTACTATATTTAGAATATACACTACATGATCAAACTCCATGACTGACCTGCTCATCGGGCAAAATCCGACTACCTCACAACGCCGGCAACTCTAGCGGAGTCAACGTGCAACCATGGCCAGGGAGCGGTGGACTGTTTGAAGGATTGTCCCATAGAATAACGTTCTACTCGAGGATGCATGAAGAACAAAAAGCATGGCCTTTTCCCAAACCTATTTAAGCACTGTCTTAAAAAAGTTGGTGCAAGAAGCACCGAGTCTTGCAGCGGTGAGGACGTCAGAGCGGCGTGCGATTTTTCCCAGAGGATCATCGTCCAAGGTCTCTCAATCCCGACGAGGAGGAGAACTTCCTGGCGAATCCATGGGAGCAATGATGCCTTGGTCTCTTTGGGGGGAGGGGAACTGGCGAGGAGGAGATAAGGCTGTAACCGCAGGGCCTCGTATGCGGGCACACATAGTGGTAGTGCCTCGTGCCCCATGATGGTGAGGCTATTAATTACTATGTACTCATACTGCAGTAGTAGTACTACTTTATCAACTAGAAGTGGGATGTACTGTACTTCTATATTGCACCAATTTTCAACTCTTGAATCTCAAGGCCAAGGAGCTACAGTTGCAAGTGGAGGGTACTACTGTTCTCTAGAACCATCATTGTACTATCGATGCAGGGAAAGTACACCTGTGTAGTGCGTACTCTCCATGCTCTATTCAAGCACGTAGCTGGCCTACTCAACCGCTCCTCTCACGCACACACTAGCAGCTTGTTTATCAGTGATGGTTACTGCGGGGGTAGAACATTTGAGTTCTTTGATACAACGAGACTAGGCTTTTCGCTTCCATTTATGGAGGTGTAATGGATCTTGTCAAACTTTGTTAGTAGTTCCTTCTTTATGAATGAGTGAGGTAAAGCTTTTGCCTCGGTTTCAGAAAAAATATATTCACGTCAAGAGGAATTTCTTTTATAGAGTCGATAATGGAGCGAAGTCCATGCGTGCAACGTCACAAGCTACATAGTAGTAGAGTACTAGCACTTTACATGCAGAGCCGTATTGCATAGTTCCCAATGCTGCGCCAGGATTTTCCGGTTCCTCTGGCTTAATTGGGAGGCACTAGTGTAAATATGCTACCTGATGAGGAAGCTGCAAGCAAGGTGCGGCTAGGGAGAGCACACTGGCGAGTATATAGGAGTACTACTCTAGTACGCGAGCCATGAGATGATGGAAGGTAAAAACCCGTTCACGTGGATGGGTTATCAAGCGCACCCAGATTGTGGTGCGACACGTCTGTTCGATTTCAAAAGTGAAACTACCAGTGTACAATATTGGCTCGCAGCGAGGTTACTATTTAAAAAAGGCCGTCGTGCGTTCGGCTGGGATTGAACCCACAAAACGAGCTATACACTCCCGCAACCACAAGTAGTACTCATTGGAGTACAACGCAACCTAGAATCGCCTTTTGTCGCTAGTACATTGTTCCTTACAAGAAACCACTAATAATGCCAAGAAACTACTACTACCACTTACCAACCAGCCCAACCAAGAAACGACTACTCTTCAAAGTGTCGGTATAGGCACGTTTAAACCAATGTTGCCCCTTAAGTCAACGCCTTCTTTCGAACGAAAAGTTAGGCGTTATGACTTGTGGGACCTACATGTTGATGTCAGCCAGAGCTACGTCGGTATTTCCCCAAAGAAGAAGGGATTATGTAGTATAGCGACAGTAGGTATTTCCCGCAGTGATGAGAACAAGGTTATCAAGCTAGTAGGAGAACCTCCTCACACCACATAAATAGCACCTGCACAAAAATAACAAATACTCGCAACCCAACGTGTTTACGGGGTTGTTAATCCTTTTCGAGTACGGTGCCTCAAGATAGGCAAATAACATGTGGTAAAAGTGGTAGATAGGATAAGTAGATCATGGAACAAATAAATTGCAGAAAGGTCTTTTTGTATTTTTGGTTTAATAGATCTGAAATAAATGCAAAGGAAAATAGATCTTGAAGGCAAATATGATGAAAAGAGACCCGGGGACTATAGATTTCACTAGTGGCTTCTCTCGAAAAAATAGCAAACGGCGGGAAAACAATTATTGTTGGGAAATTGATAGAACTTCAAATAATCATGACGATATCTAGGCAATGATCATTATATAGGCATCACGTCCAAGATTAGTAGACCGACTCCTGCCTGCATCTACTACTATTACTCCACACATCGACCGCTATCCAGCATGCATCTAGTGTATTAAGTTCATGGAGAAACCGAGTAATGCAATAAGAACGATGACATGATGTAGACAAAACCTATTTATGTAGAAATAGACCCCATCTTGTTATCCTTAATGACAACAATACATATGTGTCGTTTGCCCTTATGTCACTGGGATCAAGCACCATAAGATCGAACCCATCACAAAGCACCTCTTCCCATTGCAAGATAAATAGATCGAGTTGGCCAAACAAAACCCAAATATCAGAGAAAATATGAGGCTATAAGCAATCATGCAGATAAGATATCAGAAGACTCAAATAACTTTCATGGATAAAAACATAGATCTGATCATAAACTCAAAGTTCATCGGATCCCAACAAACGCACTGCAAAAAGGCTTACATCATACGGATCTCCAAGAGACCATTGTATTGATAATCAAGAGAGAGAGAGGAAGCCATCTAGCTACTAACTACGGACCTGTAGGTCTACAAAGAACTACTCATGCATCATCGGAAAGGCACCAATGGAAGTGGTGAACCCCTCCGTGATGGTGTCTAGATTGGATCTGGTGGTTCTGGACTCTACGGCGGTTGGATATGATTTTCGTCGACTCCCCTAGGGTTTATAGAATATTGGGGTATTTATAGAGTAAAGAGGCGTTTCATGGGGCACCCGAGGTGGGCACAACCCACCTGGGTGCGCCTGGTCCCCTAGGCGCGCCCTGGTGGGTGCTGCCCTCCTCGAGGCACACCTAGGTACAACCTTGGCCCACTGGATGTCTTCTAGCCCAAAAAAATCCGCAAAAAGTTTTGTTGCATTTGGACTCTGTTTGGTATTGATTTCCTGCGATGTAAAAAACATGCAGAAAACAGCAACTGGCACTGGGCACTATGCCAATAGGTTAGTACCAAAAAATGGTATAAAATGACTATAAAATGATTGTAAAACATCCAAGAATGATAATATAACAGCATGGAACAATAAAAAAATATAGATACGTTGGAGACGTATCAGCATCCCCAAGCTTAATTCCTGCTCATCCTCGAGTAGGTAAATGATAAAAACAGAATTTTTGATGTGGAATGCTGCCTAACATGTTCATCACATTTCTTTTTCTTTATAGCATGGACATATGGACTTTTATATGATTCAAAGCAATAGTCTTGTTTTGACGTGAAGACTTTAATACTCAAGCATACCAACAAGCAACCATGTCTTTCAAAATATCAACACTAAATCAAGTTATCCCTAGCCCATTATGCTCAATCATTGATCCATTCATGAAACACACTCGAATATTAGCTACACGCAATGCTCAAATACGATCATAGTGCCCCTTAATTGGTGCTTTATAAGAGAAGATGGAGACTCAAATTCAAAATAAAAATTGTATAAGTAAAAGAAAGGCCCTTCTCGAAGGGAAGTAGGGATTGTAGAGGTGCCAGAGCTCAAAGCTTAAATTGAGAGAGAAAAACATTTTTGAGAGGCATACTTTTCCCACCAACAAAAACGACTTAGAGATCCCAACACTTTCCATGCTAGATACATCATAGGCGGTTCCCAAACAGAAAATAACGTTTATTCCTTTTTCCACCATTACTTTCACTTTCCATGGCTAGCCGAATCCACGATTGCCCTCCATACCAACACTTTCCAAGGAATTTATTATTTGATAACATAAAGTAAATTCATTTTTGATTTCGGGACTGGGCATCCCTAATACCTTTGTCGTACTCTCGTGCAATGACAAGTGAATAAACACTCATCATGAGAATAACACATCTAGCATTGAAATTATTGGTCACCGTTCACCGCCTCGCAAGCGGTAGAGCACACAAAAGAGAAATTTATTTTGAAAATTAGAGTTGGTACATGCAAATTTTCTTAGAGCGGCATGGAAATACCGCATATAGGTAGGTATAGTGGACTCATATGGCAAAACTAGTTTAAAGGGTTTTGGATGCACAAGTAGTGATCATACTTCGTGCAAAATGAAGGCTAGCAAAAAGATTGAGAAGTGACCAACCAAGAAACAAAAAATCTCGTACCCAATCATTAAGCATAAGTAACACCGAATAATGCACCATAAGTAGGATATAAATTTCATTGCATAACTATTAACTTTTGTGCTTGCATAGGGAATCACAAACCTTAATATCAATATTCTTACTAAAGCACAATTAGTCATCAACATGACTCACATATCATATCGTCATATCTCAAAACCATTACTAAGAATCAAGTTTATTTTGTCCAATGATATTCATGAAAGTTTTTATTGTATTCTCCTTGGACATCTATCACTTTGGGACTATTTTTATATGTTGCTTTTGATAAGCTCAAACAAATACAAGTGAAGAACATGAACATACTTTTTCTTTCTCTCAAAATAATCTAAGTGAAGCAAGAGAGAATTTCTTAAAATTTTACTAACTCCCAAATAAATCTAAGTGAAGCATGAGAGCATTTCTTCAAAAATAACAAAGCACACCGTGCTCAAAAAGATATAAGTGAAGCACTAGAGCAAATCCATGGCTCTAAAAATTTAAGTGAAGCATAGGAGCAAGCATAGTATAATTTTTGGCTATCTCAAATAGGTGTGTTAAGCAAGGATTCAAGACTTAGAACACAACGCAAAACAGGAAAAGACTCATATCATACAAGATGCTCCAAGCAAAACTCATAATATGTGACGAATAAAAATATAGCTTCAAGTAAAATACCGATGGTTGTTAGAAGAAAGCGGGGAAGCCACTCCGGGGCATCCCCAAGCTTGGTTGCTTGCTACTTCTTTGAATATTATCTTGGGGTGCCTCGGGCATCCCCAAGCTTAGCCTTTTGCTAATCCTTATTCCTTCAACCATCGTAAGATCACCCAAAACTTGAAAACATCAATAACACAAAACTCCAACAAAACGTTTGCCAGATTCGATAGTATAAGAAAGCAAACCACTACTATAAGTATTGTTGCAAACCTATTATTATTATTATTATTATTATTTTGTTTTTTCATTATATCCACTATATTTCAACTTTTCTATGGCAAAAAATCATCAAAGAAAACCATAGAATCATCAAAACAAGCACAAAATGCAAAGAAAATAGAATTTGTCAAAAATAGAACAGTTTGTAGTAATCTGGATATTTCGAATACTTATGTAAATCCAAAAATCTTGCGAAATTAGGAAAACCTGGATAATTTTTATATTAATCTTCTTCATAAAGAATCAAATCAAAAGCACATTTCTGTTATTTATTAAAACTATTTTCGTGAGTGCATATTTCATCGACTCCCCTAGGGTTTCTGGAATATTGGGGGGCACCCGAGGTGGGCACAACCCACCTGGGTGCGCCTGACCACCAGGCGCGCCCTGGTGGATGCTTCCCTCCTTGAGGAACCCCCCAGGTGCAGCCCTGGCCCATTGGATGTCTTCTGGCCCAAAAAATTGTCAAAAAGTTTCGCTGCACTTGGACTCCATTTGGTATTGATTTCTTGCGATGTAAAAAACATGCAGAAAACAACAACTAGCACTGGGCACTATGTCAATAGGTTAGTACCAAAAAATGATATAAAATGACTATAAAATGATTGTAAAACATCCAAGAATGATAATATAACAACATGGAACAATAAAAAATTACAGATATGTTTGAGACGTATCACAAGTCAGTCTGGACGAAAATCCCCGAGTAACCTCCTACCTCTGCCCCTTCCACACCTAGTCATCCTCGTCCATGGGACACAAATGCCGCCTCCGGCAGAAGGCGAGGTCAAAACCGCCGGCGGTGCGGAACCCATCTTGCAGCAGCCCGGATGCCAGATCCGTCCTGCACTCGTGGTCGTTAGCTAGCCAAGATAGCACACACACTGCTGGATGCATCCAGCTGCTTGTTTGCAAGGTTTGCTAGGTAGGTTGGCATGGCGGTGCAGCGGCTTGCTCGTGCGCGCCGTGCTAAGGACAACCATCTGGCTCGAGCGAAGGCCAGCGTGGCGGCTTGCTCACGCGTGAGTCATGCTCGGGCCAGCCAGCCAACCCGTGTGGAGGCCAGCGCGGCGTCCGGCCCGTCCGACAGAGCAATGGCCAACTCGCTCATCACCGGCGCCACCCACGAACACGCATCAGTACTGTTTGAAGGAATGTTCGGGAAAAATAATGATTGGAGGAGGAAGAACAGGATAGAAGGTCAGATGTGGGTCCCTGTCAACAGTCAAACAAAATGTGTTGGTTTAAGCTGCCTCGTCAGCATGGACGTGTGTGCCAACCCTGTCATAAACGGGTTTAAACGAGCCTAATCTGCACTAGGTAGTAGTTTTTTGGCGCGGATTAAGAATTTTTGGGTATGTTTTTGCTATTTTTTGTACAATAGTTTCTTCCTAAGGCTGATTGAAAGTGGTAGTTTTTTGTTAAATAATCTACATACTGTAAGTAGGAGTGAAAGTTAAGCTTTGTATGCCAATAAGCACCGCTAGTTACATAGTGCCTATGTGTACGTAACTCAAACTACATATCAACCATGAGTGACTAATATCTTGATGGAAAACTCAAAACTATGGAAATACTAGCAAATTTTTTTGCATGGTTGGAAATACTAGCAATGTTCATGTGCGTTGCAATGGATCATAATTAGAATAATACTTATTCACAAACTTGATAGAAAACACTCTAATTTTGATATACATATATCACTAGAGATATATTATGTTTCAATCAGAATATATTCCTTGGGCTGCTTTCGTGAGGTGAGGGAGGGATGTGGTTGGTTTTAAGATACTAATTACTTTTCTGCAAATTGGTAGAGAAGTGGGATGTTGTTGAGAAAAGGCAACAACTTACCTCACAGTCGTTAGATGTAGATCTGATGGTTAGAAATGACGGATGGCAGACACACCATCATCACCAACTAAGTCTTTTGTAGGAGTACTAGCAATATGTTTGTGCATTGACGGAACATCAAGATGCATTTTTTATAAAAACACCTGTTGTGATTGACCCATGCGGGGGTAATCCCGTGTGTAGAAACTAATGATATCTTGAGAAAGAGGAGAGATAAGGTGAGGAGGAGTGGGGTGTGGTGGTGATTGGTGGTCGGACTAAGCGGAGGCATGGGGATGGACAACGCTGGCAGCGACCACCATGCTAGTTTGTTCCAGAGGCTTCCTTTTTTAATTGCTCAACAATGAGGTTGTGGGAGATAAGGATGAACGAGGGTAGGCCTTGTCTGCAAATGTGGAGAGAGAGTGCGGGTATCTTTTAGTTTAATTTCTATCCGTCAGATATAGATCGGACGGTCTATACTGCAAGATGGCAGGAGTACCATCATCATGAACTCGGTTTTTTATAAGAGAAGAGATATATGTATGGAGATACAAACATATTATCTATACTTGTTTCCATAAATTTGGATCTACATTCTATTCAACAGCTGAGCATGTGGGGTCATAGCACGATGACTTCTCGACTGTGTAAAAGAAAAGGTTTTCCCGTTGCCGATAAGGAGGGGGTGACAGCGAGTCGCTTTCAGCTAGCTCTAGTCCTAGTAGTCATACTAGGTGGTATATGCACGTGTATATTTATTCTTTTTCACGGCTCATGTTCGCCGTACTGCCACGTCCATTGATGAATAGACGGTAAGTTATTCACGGGAAAATCTTTGTTGAGCGTGTGTGCGAGAGAGGGAGACATCGTGCGTGTGTGATATGTGTAGAGACTGAGGCAATGATAAGAGATTCTTTTTGTCTTTGTTTGTGGAGGATAGAGAGAGACATGTGCATGGGGCTTTGTGTTGTGTAACGTGGAGACACATAGACATAATCATAGAGTGAGTGTGTGAGATACACATGCGGACATGGGGAGAGATGTGTGAGTTAGAGAGATGGAGAATTTTGATGTGCATCTGAGCTAGAGAGAGGGGGGATATATACATACCTAGAGCTGGAGAGAATATGCAAGGGTGTGTGTCTTACTAGAAGGATCCAAATAGATGGGTGTTT
>NC_041385.1:105955503-105955728 GCF_002162155.2 Triticum dicoccoides
TGCATGCCTGTGTGTGTTTGTGCGTGCGCGTGTGTGTGAGAGGGTGTTTGTGTATGTGGAGAAGAGAGACCACTAATGATGTAAACCTAGTACAGGGAAGGGGGAATGGTATGACATGTGTGTAAAAGAGAGACAAAGGCATGTGTAGTAGCGGGATAGCATGGGTGCCGGCGGGGAGCAGCCTATTTGGAAGAGATATTGAGTGTGTGCGGGAGAGGGGTGTGA
>NC_041385.1:105955880-105958264 GCF_002162155.2 Triticum dicoccoides
AGAGAGAAAGAGAGAGAGAGAGAGAGCTAGTGAGGGAGATAGAGGAAGATAGTGGGAGAGTGGGGTCGTTTGTGTGCAAAAGTGGCTTATAGATAGGGAGACAATGTTGATGTTGTTCGAAAGTGGCCTATGTACGGAGACGCAAGGGAAGCGAGTCATCGTGTGTGTGTGATAGGGACTTCATTAGAGATCTAGAATAGATGGTGCAGAGAACAACGTGTGAGATTGAGAATGATGATATATTCGGGGGCTACAGAAAGAGTGATGACATATATGTATAAAGGGAAGGAGCTGGGGCGGGTCCGCATGTGGGAGTGAAAGAAAGAGGAGAGTGGTGCACAAGGAGACAAAGTGTGCTTGTTTGCAGTGGGGGTGGTGTGTGAGGTGAGTGTGCAAGAACCACATAACTAGGGAGATAGACATTTGGGGGCGACATTTTGTGTGTATGGGAAAGATACACTCTATATAGTGTGTGTGCTTGGGAAAGAGTTGGGAGACCTAGAGAGTGGAGCAAGAGATGTGTGCATGCCCGAGAGACATAGTGATTGAGACATATATTGGGGTTTGGACTTTTGAAGAGAGGGGGGTGTTTAATGTGCTTGTGTGTTCCTGTCCGTTGAAGAGAACGACTTGTGTGTGTGTGAGTGAGGGGGTGTGTGGCTTCAGATAAAGAGTGAGGTGTCTATATTTGAGAGAATATAGCGTAACTGAGATATATATGGTCAATAGTGTGTGCACTCCTGGTTGATCAATTTGTTTCAAAGTTTGGACTATGAGATAACGATACTTTTGAACATGCGTGATATACTTTGAAGAACTAGAATTGCAAAAATTGGAATTTTGGAATTCAACTCCATCATTAGCTTTTGTAATTCATTTAAACGGAGGTACACTTTTCAAGCCGGGATTTCATGATTTCAAATTCATATATCAAACCTAGAGATATACACATACATGCATGTTCAAACTTTATAATCATCCCCTTTATTCATACACATACACATAAATAAATTCCCGGCCATGATATCATAGTCGGTCGTACAAGAGTAGAACACTTAATTTCGAGCGCCAAAAGCTTTCGAACTTCCCACTCACATCAAAATATCTCGCGCCCGAAAGTTTAGCCCTGCGATATTCCTGTTTTACCCCTGCCACATGAACGGAAAAGGGCTGCTTTGGTAACTCCATTGTTTTCCCCTCTTTGGCACCAACATTCTTCACCATAGCCCCTCCCCTTCCCCCTCCTCGAGCCCCCCCAACCACGCCAAGCCACTGAATCTTGTCCTCCACCACAGCGGTGGACCTCACACCCCGCCGGATCTACCTTCCGCACCTTGGAACCCCCAACTGCCAGCTCACCACTTCGCCGGAGCCGCTTTAGCGACTGGCTTGTCCATCGCTCCAGATCTCCTTGACTGCCATCATGGTCCACCGCACTGGATCTGCTTCACTGGCGCCCTTGTCCACCATAGTGTAGGCCCTTCACTAACTCCCTCGTCCACCCCATCGCTGGCCCTTCATACAAGCCCTCGTCCGCCACAACAGATCCACCTCACCGAAAGCACTGTACACCGCACCGGATGTGCTTTGCCGACACCTTCGTCCACTGCACCGGACCCACACCACAGATGCCATATTCAAGTCCACCCGCTGTGCTTTACTGACGCAGCAGCCTCATCAGGTTATTTCCATTTGTACTCCTTTGGTTTTTCTCTTCTTTATCGTGGAACTGTTCACTTACAACAGATGAGCTTTCTTGTATGTAGACAGGCACCGCAACTTAAGCAGCGCAGCCACTTTAGCAACGGCAACAACCGTCCCTAACTCAACCGCAAGAAGAGCACCATCGATTATCCTTAGCTATCACTACTGGAATCAGGATCTTTGCCATCAGCCAGTTCTTTTTCATCGGCTAGTTGATGGCAAA
Organism: Triticum dicoccoides; assembly: GCF_002162155.2. Taxonomy (NCBI): domain Eukaryota; kingdom Viridiplantae; phylum Streptophyta; class Magnoliopsida; order Poales; family Poaceae; genus Triticum; species Triticum dicoccoides. The sequence continues at coordinate 105,957,808 of NC_041385.1, forward strand.
GAGGGTCTTTGCCATCAGCTTGCAGAAAATTGACGCCAAAGAAGGAGCTGACGACAAATATAGTGTTTGCTGCCAGCCGCCTCTTTGCCGTCAGCTAGCTGACGGCATAGAATCTTTGCTGTTGGCTAGCGGGCAGCCAAGAGGGAGGGTGGACCACTAGCGAGAGCCACCCAACGACCACTTTCTTTGCCGTCCACTAGCAGATGGCAAAGAAACTTTGCCATCCGCTAGCAGACAGCAAAGAAAGTGGCCAAACTAACGTCCGTTAGCTATGCTCTTTGTCGTCTGCTAGCTGACGGCGAAGAGATGTGCCCTACCTAACAAAAGGCCCTCGCCCTACCCCTCTCACTCCCCTCTTTTCCCCTCCCCTCATCACTACCTGCGCCGCCGCCCTGCCTCGGCCGCTCCGCTCCGCCCCGCCCCGCCGTGCCTGCCCGGCTGCCCCGCCTGCCTCGCC
>NC_041385.1:105958626-106004249 GCF_002162155.2 Triticum dicoccoides
GCCGCCCTGCCCGGTCGCGCCGGCTCGGCTGCTCTGCCCCGCCGCCCCGCCTCGCCGCCCGACCGCCTGAAGCTGAGACATCCCTCTTCTTCTTTTTTCCTGTTTTTAGATTTATTTTAATTAGGTTTAGTATAATTTAGTTTAGGTTTTGTTTAGGTTTTGTTTCTGTTTTTTAGGTTTAGGTTTAGATTTAGTTTAGTGTAGGTTAAGTTTAGTTTAGTTTAGGTTAAGAAGAAAGAAGAAAAAAGAAAAAATAAAGTTTAGGCTTACTTTAGGTTTAGTTTATTTAGTTTAGGTTAAGTTTCTGGTTTATTTTGAACATGTCACATTTGTTGTTATTTTTTAGTTAAATCATTATTCCCGCTTCGACGTCGATGATGCCTATCCCGCATCCTCGTCGTTGATTCAGTGGAGGAGGCCTGCTTGATCCGAGGGGCCATGTCCGAGACTATGCTACGCTGGGCTGGTACTGGGAGGTGCTACCTTCCAGGGGTGCAGCTTGGTGAGGAGCCAGCCCGTCGTTGACCCGAACCTTCTTTAGTGGCGGTTGCTTGGGCTAGTAATGGTGCAGAGGCTTTCGGACACCGTGGAGGTGGTGCATCACCGTGTCAGCGAGGAGGACGAGCACACCCGTCACTACATGGTTGCGTTGGAGGGCAGGTTTAACAATACCTGGCATGTTCTTCAAGGATCTCACTGGAGCTATGATCTTGTGATGGTTCCTTCTCTTTAGGTGTCCACCACCCGCGCCGATACCCGTCGTTCGCTAGGGTTCTAGCTGTATTAGCGATGTTATATGTATGATACTACTCGAGATTTATTAGTGATAATATTCGACGACGTGCGGACGAATGAGATGATTTAGTTTTGCTTATTGAATGCATGCTAATTTAGGGCGCCCGGGGACGAGCGGGTTAGGGGGTTCCTCGGTGTCGATGGAACCCTAAATAGCAAGTATCATCAGTGCGAGATACATGTGGCCATCAGTGTCGAACACTACATCCACGTCCCACAAGTGACACAGGCGTCCTGCATCTGCAGGAATAGTTCTCGGCGTCGATGGCGGTCGAACACCATTGCGAATTTGTCTGGCAGCCTCTGAGATGACGATTAAAAACCAAGTGTTGAAACTTGAAACACCCAAACTGACTCAAGTTAGTATGGTTGTTTTAAATTTCAAAACTTGGCTTTAATCCTTATTGCAAAGGCTGCCAGGAATATTTGCCAAGGTGTTCGACCGTCATCGGCCACCAGAACTATTGTTGCGGGACGCCGGGTGCCGGTGTCACTTGTGGGACGTGGATCCAGTGTTCAACACCGAGCGCCACATGTATATTGCACCGATGATACTTGCTATTTAGGGTTCCATCGACGCCGAGGAACCCCTAACCCGCTCGTTCTGTTGTAAATATTTAGTTAGGGTTACAAAAAAAACAATATTGCTATGAAACTCATCTTTTGGATTTAAATATGAAGTTTTTTTGTCACTGCGAGGGTCTAGTGTACGACGAGCTCCGCCCCTGCGTTCGTGGGTTAGCACAAATGACATCTCCTCCTCCCCCCTTGATTTTCTCTGTTCCAGCCTTCGTGCCGATGAAACTTGCTAGCTATAGGTGTCTTCAATCATCAGTGTGTGTGACCACTATGCGTCTCCTATTCGAAAGGGTTATATCTATAAATATGGATGCATTTGCATATTTATAACCATGATTCTTTCAAATTATCCAACATCCATGGACAGCCCGAGTATGTGTATATTGGGATCATTTTCCCATATGCTCTGCTTTGGATCCGATGCATAATTTTGTCAGTGCCTCCCTATTGTTCTCCGGATACACATCCCCTCTGCTTATTGCCTAGACGTGTATCAGGAGAACAGTGGGGAGGTGTCAGTGTCAAAACCGGTGGATCTCGGGTAGGGGGTCCCGAACTGTGTGTCTAAGGCTAATGGTAACAGGAGGCAGGGGACACGATGTTTTACCCAGGTTCGGGCCCTCTCGATGGATGTAATACCCGACTTCCTGCTTGATTGATCTTATTGATATGAGTATTACAAGACTTGACATACCACGAGATCATAGAGGCTAAACCCTAGGAGCTAGCCTATGATTATGATTGTTCTTGTTCTATGGACTAAACCCTCCGGTTTATATAGACACCGGAGGAGGCTAGGGTTACACAGAGTCAGTTACAGAGAAGGAGATCTAACATCCGAATCGCCAAGCTGGCCTTCCACGCAAAGGTGAGTCCCATCCGGACACGGGACGAAGTCTTCAATCTTGTATCTTCATAGTCCAACAGCCCGACCAAAGTATATAGTCCGGCTGTCCGGATACCCCCTAATCCAGGACTCCCTCACTAGGCCCTGAACCAGGCTTCAATGACGATGAGTCCGGCGTGCAAATTGTCTTCGGCATTGCAAGGCAGGTTCCATCTCTGAATACTCCAAAGTAGATTTTGCACACTTAAATCATGTCCGTCTCTGCAAAATAATTTCCACACACCACCGTAGAGAGCACAATACTTTATAAATCTAATCTGCTAACAATTTTTCACAACGTGTCCTCACGCCCAGGCCTGGTTTAATACGAACCATTTTTCTCAGCCTGTCACGACACGCATTGCCAGGCGGTTTTATTGGCGCGTCTTGTCGAAGCAGAGATCGTGTCCCCCTTATCGCGGGATTCTCATCAATACGGGCGCGGGTAACCCAACCACGCCTGTTGGCATGACTCCTTGCTTTTAGGCAAGTCCCAAACGGTTACGCCAAGGACTTTTGATATTCACCCTCTTTGTAGAGGGGTCGAGGCCCATCCCTTTCTTTCCACGCTCGCGCCTTTCTGCATCACGAGTTCCAATACCCTAAGCTCAAGCTTAAGCACTTCGGATCATCAATCATGTCCGGATCCAACCTTCAAGGCCAGTGGATGGCTTCCTCTGTCACAGAGGAGGACATTGCGAAGCTCAGGGAGGCTAGATATCTGACCGCCGATGTCAAGCACAGGCTTCCTGCTCCATGGCAGGTCATCCCCACTCCCAAACCCAACGAGAGCGTTGTATTTGTTTCCCAGTTCCTCCGAGGCTTAGGCTTTAGTCTTGATCCCTTCGTGAGAGGGCTCATGTTCTATTACGGGATAGATTTCCACGATCTAGCTCAGGATTCCATCCTTCACATCTCTTCATTTATCGTCATTGCGAAGCCTTCCTCCACATCACCCGACACTTTGGCTTATGGCTCAAGACCTTCAATGTAAAGCCGAAGGTGATTGAGGGACGACATGCGGAGTGCAGAGGCGCTGCAATAAGCAGAAACGCCGATGCCCCATGGCCAGAGGGTTCCATCCCGGAGGTGTCCGATTTATGGCAACGGATGTGGTTTTACATCACAGCTCCCCGAGGCACAAAGTGGCCGGCTGCCCCCTCCTTCCACTCGGGCCCTCTGCCTCAACTGGCGTTGTGGGCCAACGTGGGACTAGACTGGGGGCCTGCTAATGATGCACCGACACTGCAGAGCCGCATTCAGGAGCTTCTTGAGGGGGATATTAGTCTTGTCAGAATAATTCTGGTAATGGTAGATCGACGGGCTCTGCCGTGCAAACGTCGACCTCTCCGGATGTGGGTGTTCAACCCAGAAGGTCCGCAAACCATTCAGCACTTCTTCGGCATGACGCTCGAAGGGATGTATAAGTTATTCTTCGGACCACGAGTAAAGTGTCCGGACACCACCGAGGACGCGGGCCTGAACTGTAACCACCCAGATACCCAAGTAAGTAACCATGTAACCGAACACTTCGTGTATATTTATCACAACATTATTCTGAAAACTGTCCGCGGCCAGGATTGGCTCAGCAAGGCGGAGAGGATCAGGTGTCCGGTCCCACTTCCCGAAGGCTCACCTAGTCCTGCGATAGCCAGGATGCTTAGATGTGCGCTAAGTCAAGTGTCCTCGGGGAAGGACGAAGGGAAGAATAGAGAAGCCGAGATTCACACATTGCACATCCAAATCGGGGGAATTACTGTCTCCACGAAGGAGGATAATCGGGGAGGTGAATCTAAGGTTTCCTCCCCCTGCGGGAAGAAAAGGTCCGCCTCCGAAGACTTGGAAATGGAGGTGCCTAAACAAGGGAAGAAAACTTCACCAGGGGGCCTTGCCCCGGAGGGCGTCCTCACCGCACCATGCCCGCAAACAGGATAGCCTTCCACCGAGCTGTAAGTTAATTGTAAATAAAAAGATATTACTTCCTCCTCCGAGAACAATAACCAGGATCTATCCTTTACAGTCTGGCTAGTATCTCTTCTCAACAGCGTTCGTCTTCGGGGGATCTTCTTCCGGAGATGATGGAGAGTGAAACCCCACCTGCCTCTCTGCCCCATGGGGCGGGCAACCCTGAGGTGTCGTCATAGAGGATTCCAGATTCGTCAAGGCCGGAAGCTAACACTTCGGCCACCCGGAGCCCGGAGTGTTTGGCTCCCTCGGAGGGCAATAGGAAAGATCCGGGATAGTCCGGCGCCCGGTCGGACACACTGACGGGTCTTCTGGAGCAAGCTGCTCTCTCAGAGGATCACCGTACGTTAATGGGTACGGTGTTGGAGAAGATTTCATCCGCCACAAGTGGGTTGAATGAAGCTTTTTCGAGCCTGCTCAGAGGCTTTGAGGTACGCAACGAAACACGTAATTTTTTGGTTGTACCGCACGCGCTAGGTGTGCCCCGTATAGATAGTAGCACCTGAGACTCTGGTTGCCAGCCCTAGGTGGCAAACGGAGGATCACACTCCCAAGTAATGATCGCATTGCGTTCATGCGCAGGTGGCTAAGGGTTCGGTTGTAGACCGGACCGCTGAATTTGCCGAACTAAGGCGACAGATTGAGGTGGTGGACGCCGACATCACGCTTGTAAACAAGCGGCTTGACGAGTCACAGAGTATTTGCTCTTTTTTCCTCATATGTTTATGAAATATTAAGAGGAGCATAATGTTAATATGATATTCTTTGGCTGCAGGCAGAGCTGCTGACGTGGAGGCCCTGAGGGTGGAACTTGCCCTAGCCAAGGAACAAGCCCAGGCTAGCAATGTGACTGCCCTAAAGGCGGCCGAAGATTTGAGAGCCGAACAGGTTGCTCATCGCTGAAGTGAAGATAAAATAGCTGAGAAGGCCCTGGATGCGGCCACGGAGACACGCTCTAAAATTAGAGCTGCGCGGGAGTAGCTTCAACAGGCCGGAGACATCGCGGCTGGAAGCCCCTATTTGTTGCGGATGAAGTTCGGAGATCCAAAGTACGTTCCTCTGGATCAGTCTTGGAGTGCTACAGACGCGTATCTGGATCTGGCAGAAAGTACGGCTGATGCGACCAAGTTCTTCAAGGATCAAAGAGATAATGAAATAGAAAGGCTTTTCTAGTCGCAATTCAGTGCTCCAACATGCTCGCTGCCATTGAGTGAGAGGATGGCCGCTATGGCCGAGCTCCATAGGTTGTTCAATCTTGCAATGAGGTCTGTAATAGACCATCTATGGCCGAAGGGACCAAGGCCGGGCAGTTATTTTGGTTTAGTGCAACAATTCCTTGGTGTTGTATCACGAATCGATGCCATGAAGAGGTCGGCGTGCATATAGGGTGCGCGGATGGCTTTTGCCCGTGTTAAAACATATTGGGCGGATATGGAGGCTACCCACATTGCAACCCAGAGTCCGGCAGGAAGCCAGGACCCAGCCGAGCACTATTTTGAGCAGGTCATAGAAAGTGCCCGTTTAATGGAGGCTCAGTGCTCGAAGAGTGTCATGTTCGAGTGACAAGTCGTTCAATTGTAAAAACAATTCTATTTTAATTATAAAGGTTGTGTTTATAATTTCGCCCGAAAGTATTATAGTGCCTCCTTTGCGGCCGTTTATGTATGTATATAACCTGAAAGTTAGCAGTCGTTGGCTTTAGCCCCCACGCATATAATGCGGGGGTATTCACAAAAATGTGCGTAATCACACTTGATCCAACATCTTGGTCCATTAAGGAGGTGATCGCATGTCGAACTAGGCAACCGGACTATATAGCTTTAACACTTTCACTTAGCCATAGGAGTTTGACGGTGGGGCTACTATGTAGCCCCTTGTACCACCGCATGCATCCGGATAGGGGCGCTTATGTACATGACCGGGAAACGGTCCTTCGTTAATGCAGAGGAATCCTGAAGACTCCGATGAGTCCTTGAGTGGTTGACCAGTCTCTCGCTGTATAATGACAGTCAGATTTCGGCTTTCTCTACTGAGGTGCTTGTCCGGAATAACCAGGGCACAGTCGCAGTAGTTCTCCTTTGGCCGCCTTAGCCGATAGAACGGAACGTAAGGGAGCAAACCCAGGAGCCGGGCAAACCCAACATTTAACCAAAGACATGATTCGGAGCTGATGCATATAAGGCCAAACTCGCGACGCCAAACACTCCCGAAGGTATTCGGACTTTATAACATATACTGGGTTGAGTAATGCCCTCGATTATGAACCCTGTATTTCCAGATACGTGCATTGATATGTCGTGGCGAAATGCCTATAACGCCAGTATCCCCTATGGGTGTATTGAATACCCGTGGGATGTCAAGGAACAAGGGACAGTAAAGAAGGTTTACACAGGGGCTTAATCTAAAGAGAAACCTTTGAGCGGGGCCCTGCTGCACGTTTGCGCCTTTGTCTTCGTCGTGTCGTATCCTGGAAGGGTGTTGCACGAATGGTGTCTGTAAAAAGGAAAACTCATGTAAAAGAGTATGGCGTAAGCGTGCGAAAAGTTGGTTATTATCAATGGATAGTAGAAATGTGAGATATTGGCATATTAATAACGTCAAGCCAAATTGTGGGCTTTGTTACATGTTTGCAGCCCCTGGTACCATCTATGAGGGTATATGTATAGAACCCATCTCAGGTTTATCTGGGATGTTACCGACGGTGGTGCACCAGACTTGTCTAACCGTGTGCGTCATCTTAATGACCGATCATGCATTCTAATAGGAGAGGCCGCTTAGTGTCCGGCTGCTAGAGCCGCCACATACTCTTCTGCACGTAAGGAACGCTCTGTGTTTCCGCTAATAGTGATGACGCCGCATGGACCGGGCATCTTGAGTTTAAGGTAGGTGTAGTGCGGTACTGCGCTGAAGCGAGCGAAGGCCATTCTTCCGAGTAAAGCATGATAACCGTTGCGGAAGGGAGAGATGTCGAAGAGTAATTCTTCGCTTCTGAAGTTGTCGGGAGAACCGAATGCCACCTCTAATATGATGGAGCCCCTGCAGCAGGCCTCAACGCTTGGTATCACTCCTTTAAAGGTGGTGCTACTTTGTCTGATTCTGGATGGGTCTATCCCTATCTTGCGGACGGTGTCCTGATATATCAGATTAAGACTACTGCCGCCATCCATGAGGACTCGAGTGAGATGGTATCCATCGATTATTGGGTCGAACACCAAGGCAGCCGATCCTCCGTGCCGGATACTAGTTGGGTGGTCCCTGTGATCAAAAGTGATCAGGCAGGCCGACCAGGGGATGAATTTGGGGGCAACGGGCTCTACAGCGTATATGTCTCTGAGCGCGCGTTTGCACCTTATCTTTGGTATGTGAGTCGCGTAGATCATGTTTACTGTTTTGACTTCTGGTGGGAATTTTTTTTGTCCTCCAGTGTTCGGCTGACGAGGCTCATCCTTGTCTTCACTTGGTGTTTCCCTTCCCTTGTGTTCGACATTTAACTTGCCGGCCTGCTTGAAGACCCAACATTCTCTGTGAGTGTGATTCGCAGGTTTCTTGGGGGTGCCATGAATTTGGCACAATCTGTCCAGGACTTTGTTCAGGTCGGACGGTCCCTCTTTACTACCTTTAAATGGCTTCTTTCTTTGACCGGGTCGAGAGCCCCTAAATCTGGGGTTAATCCCCGTGTTGTCCGGACTTTCTTCCTTGTTTCGACGCTTGTTTTTATTGCGCTGTGGCTTCTCGTTGCCATCCCTAATTTTGGATGTGCCTGGGTCACTGGTGCCTCTGCTGGCCAACCAGCTGTCCTCACCCGCGCAAAAGCGGTTCATAAGGCTTGTTAAGGCCGCCATTGTCCTCGTCTTTTCTTGGCCGAGGTGTCTGGCAAGCCACTCATCCCAGATACTGTGCTTGAAGGCTGCTAGGGCTTCGGCATCCGGACAATCAACAATTTGATTCTTCTTAGTGAGAAATATGTTCCAAAGCTTATGGGCTAACTCTCCGGGCTATTGTATTATGTGACTTAAATCGTCTGCTTCTAGAGGTCAGACATAGATCCCTTGAAAATTGGCCCTGAAAGCGTCCTCAAGTTCCTCCCAACTTCTGATTGAATTTTCAAGGAGGCTTTTCAACCAATGCCGAGCTGGCCCTTTCAACTTGAGGGGAAGGTATTTGATGGCGTGGAGGTCATCCCCACGAGCCATGTGGATATGAAGGATAAAATCCTCGATCCAGACCCCAGGGTATGTCGTTCCATCGTATGCCTCTATGTTCACGGGTTTGAATCCCTGTGGAAATTCGTGATCCAGCACCTCATCGGTGAAGCACGGAGGGTGCGCAGCCCCTCTGTATGTGGACATGTCATGGCATATTGTCGACTGTTGTTGTGTCCTGTGTTGATTCCGAATTGGTATTTGATCAGTGAGATCATTTTGGTGACCATAATCCCGTGCCGGAGCATGTCCTCTGGATCCATAGATGGACCTGGTCGCGCCAGCCTTTTTGTCCAGGAGCTCCCGTAAATCGTGTGCTAGCTTGTATGCAGCGTCATTTGCTGCTCTATCGCGGCCATGAGGTGGTCGGTCCGGCAGATTGGCCGTATTGTTCTTCGGCGGAATGGGCTCTATGGCCTCATCGTCGAACTCGGGGAGCACCTTGCACTTTGGGTAGCTCTTTGTGTGGCGGTCATCGCCATATTTTTCTTCAGTGTCTAGCACTTTATTCCATCCGCGTTTGAGAGTATCCTCCGCGGGCTTAAGCCTTTGCTTCTGCTTCTTTAGGCTCCTCGCAGTGGCCATAAGCCTTCTGTGGAGGTTCTCTTGTTCCAAATGTTTTGTCGGGATGATGAATGCATCATCGTCCGGATTATCCTCCTCTCCAAAGGCAGGTTGATGAGTTCGGCCCTCGGGATCGCTGTGCTCGGGCGTCTGTCCGGGCTGTGTTCGGCGTGGCCTGGCTCATCCTGCTCCATCGCTGGGTCCATATGGTCATTGTTGCCTTTGGAGTCGACCGGGGTGTCAATTTTTCTTGTGCTGTTATCGCTATTTTTACTATGACTGGACTTAGAGCGGCGCCTGCACCATCATTTTGGCTTTTGTCCGGGGGTTTATGCTCCGTTGTGTCCTTTTTGTCGCCATTGTCCTCCATAGGCATGTCCACCATGTATATATCATAGGATGAGGTGGCATTCCAGCACCCTATGGGTGGTGGTTCCAGATCGTCCCCTGCATCGACGTCCATACCGTCGATGTCATCGGAGTCGAAGTCAAGCATGTCTGTTAGGTCATCGATAGTGGCTATTAAGTGGGTGGCGGGTGGCCGTCCGTGTCCCACTCGAGCCGGACATAGTTCGGCTAAGAGTCTTTTGACAAAGAGAGAGACCTTAATGAATTCAGCATGTCGCCGAAGGGCGAGTGCTGAAACATATCCGCAACGATGAACTCCATTGCCGGGGCCCAATCGGATTCGATGGGCCCGGATGCGTGCGGTCCGGCACCTACAGCCGGACACAAGTCCGGGGGTCCGGTGACACAGATTTCCTTAGAGGTGGAGTCTGTGTCCGGCTCTACCACCGTTGAGTATGCGGCCTCCGTGTTGGGGTCCATCCACCCGTCCTCGGACGACTCGATCTGCCCCGGATTTAGGTCCGGAGTTGCAGGTGTGATATCCTGAATACTATCCGACGGCAGATCCAAGTCATGCTCGTCGTGACCGTTCGACGCTCCTGACGCAGGCCCGAATTCGTCGAAGATCAAGTCTCCGCGGATGTCGGTTGTGTAACTCAAGTTTCCGAACCTGACCCGATGGCCAGGGGCATAGCTGTCGATCTGCTCCAGATTGCCAAGCAAATTGGCCAGTAGTGCGAAGGCCGAACACAAAGATCTATCTAGGGAGAAAAGTCTCACCCTGGATCGCGTTGTTGTTGATGATTGAAGGAGCCATCGAGCCTTACAGCGATGACACAGAGGAACTCTCAATGAAAGCACCAATGTCGGTGTCAAAACCGGCGGATCTCGGTAGGGGGTCCCGAACTGTGTGTCTAAGGCTAATGGTATAAGGAGGCAGGGCACACGATGTTTTACCCAGGTTCGGGCCCTCTCGATGGAGGTAATACCCTACTTCTTGCTTGATTGATCTTGATGATATGAGTATTACAAGAGTTGATCTACCACCTGATCGTAGAGGCTAAACCCTAGGAGCTAGCCTATGATTATGATTGTTCTTGTTCTATGGACTAAACCCTCCGGTTTATATAGACACCGGAGGAGGCTAGGGTTACACACAGTCAGTTACAGAGAAGGAGATCTAACATCCGAATGACCAAGCTTGCTTTCCACGCAGAGGAGAGTCCCATCTGGACACGGGATGAAGTCTACAATCTTGTATATTCATAGTCCAACAGTCCGGCCAAAGTATATAGTCCGGCTGTCCGAATACCCCCTAATCCAGGACTCCCTCAGGAGGTGTTGGCGAAATTTGGCATCGGATCCAAAGCTGAGCATGGGAAAATGAACCCAATCTACACATACTCAGGTGGGATTAAGATCTATCTTTACCTATTAGCATCTAGGTTACATGGATGTAATAAATGTGACAAACTCCACTAACTCATGAATATATACATGCTGATTAATTTATATATATATATTTCTTATGTATCCAGTAGCTAGGCAAGATGAGTAATCGTGCGTGGATGTACACCAGTCACAATAGTCAGAAAGACATGACCATTGAATGGTTAACAAAAACCAAGGGGTTTCTAAGAGCCGCATTTTCAAATGTCCAGAGGACAACCTGGTGCCCCTGTGCTGGGTGAAACAATTGGCACAATAGGACAGAGGATGAAATGGGCAAACACTTGCAGATTATATGGTGTGGACATTTCATGGCGAGTGTGGCCAATGCGCCAGAGTTGAGGTGCTTCGTCCTCGCTCCGACGAGCATGCTCGGGACTGGGACGATGAGATGGAGGAATCCGCAAAGGCCTCCAATGAAATGTTGGAGTCTTCAAAATGTCCTCACCACGATCACACTCAGCTTTGTCAGTTGGATGCCATCTCACAAATAATGGCTCTGAAGGCTCAATTCAACTTGGGCAGAGAATGCTACGATGCGATGATGACAGTATTTGGACATTTTCTACCCAAAGGCCATGTACTACCTGCAAACTTGTAACAGTCAGACAAAATCCTCCATGCTCTTAAGATACCCAATGAGAAGATACATGCCTGTGAGAATGGATGTGCCTTATTTAGGCTTCAATATGCAAACTTGAACTATTGTCCCATTTGCAAGTCATCGAGGTATGTTGTGGTGGACAACAGTATGGGTGAGAAGATGCAGACCAAAATCCCCGTCAATCTTCTTCGGTATTTTCCAGTCGTACCAAGAATTCAACATCTTTTCATGGTTGAAGAGACGACAATACAGATGACATGGCACAAAACGGGCAAAAGCACCCAACTAGATGCAGATTGGAAGCTAACGATGGTGCACACATCAGACGGTGAAGCGTGGAAGTGCTTGGATGCATTACATGACAACAAAGCCGCAGATTCGAGGCATCCTCGAGTCGCCATCAGCTTGGATGGGTTCAGTGTGTTTGGTCTGACGGCAACCCAGTACAGTTGTTGGCCCGTATTTGTCATTCCACTCAATCTCCCACAGACAGATTATGCGAAGAAAGAACATTTTCCTGATGTTGATAATTCCAGGGCCTAACTACCCGGGGAAGAATATGAATCTGTATATGCAGCCACTGAATGACGATTTGCAAGAAGCCTGGGATAATGGGTTTAAGACATACGCCACCTTTAGCAAAAAGAACTTCATAATGCATGTGTGGTACATGTACTCGACGCATGACTTGCTGGCGTATGCGCCATTCGTTGGCTAGTGTGTGCATGGAAGGTTTCCATGCCCCACATGCAAGGGAGCTCTTCGGTTTCGTTGGCTTGAGGCCGGTCATAAGTTTTCTTGCTTCAACATGCATAAACCGTTCATGCATCCTTACCATAAGTTCAGGAAAGACAAGTAGAACTTCATCAAAGGTAGAGTTGTGAAAGACTCTACACCACCTTCGTTGATAGGCCGAGAGATCATGGATCAGTTAAATGCTCTCGAGCCAGATCCAGAGCGTACAAGGTATTTCAAGGGGTATAATTCGCAACACGCCGACACTCACAGGACATGCTTGTGGGATCTGCCTTACTTCAAAGACCTCCTTTGCCCACACAACATTGATGTGATACACACTGAGAAGAATATCGCCGAGGCACTTTTTGGTACATTGTTTGCATAGATGGGAAGTCAAAGGATAATCCTAAGGCAGGAGTTGGTCAGGAGGTTGTCGGGGAAACTGATCACCTATGGGGTCACAAGGATCCCTTCTACGTTTGGCGGGGGGTTATTTGCACAAAGAGCATGTCGAGTCGTCAGCACACATGGGATTTTTATCCAGGTTCGGGCCGCAAAGATGTGTAATACCCTAGTCCTGCTTGTTTGGTTATATGTGTGTTCTTGAGCTTTTGAGCTAGCTATGGTGCATGCTTAGTCCAAAAGTCTTAATCCTCTCTTCGTGTGCCTTGGGCCTCCTTTTATATGCAAAGGCGTTGCCACAATGGCACACATGAGGTGGCAAGCTACAGTTGTACGAGCTTATCATTCGATCAACGTAGGATAAGCGCATTTAATGTGTTGCCTACGTGTCCTCTCGCTTTATTGGGGACAGCAACAGAGGCCATCTCATCCTTCGCCGCTCCTCCTCGCCTTGACACGCATCCAGGTCGACAAGGCATGCAGCACCACACTGCGTAACCAGCTGCTGCATTGGCGCAAAGGTAAGCTTCCATGAAGATTTGCATGCTGACACGCAGGCTCCTGCTTAGTTGGCCCGCCTATCATCCTACTGGAGTGGTGGTGAGGTGGAGAAACCTTGTCGGGCGCGGGCCTGGCCGTGGCCCAGCGATCGTCCCTGGCAAGGCTTGCTGAGGGCCTTGGAGTCGTCCCTGGCATGGGTCTTGCCGGGGGCCTTCGTCTTCTGGTCCCACATGGATCTATGGGCCGTCAATCTTTATGAGGATTTGCATGCTATCAAGCATGTGCTTTCCAGATCTTGGTCTTAACATTGTCGGTGGTGTCGGTACTCTCAACCCCAAGGGTGATGGACTAGTTAGTGTTTGTGTAGGTTGCCCCGGCAAGGCCCTTGCCGGGGGCGTTCCAGCTTGCCCCTCGCGCTTCGAGCATCTGTCTTGATGGCCTTCGGGCTTTTGTCTCTCTCTTCCTCGCCAGGCCCTGCCGCAGGCATGGCTGCTACCGACCGTGCACTAGTAAGGGGTACAGAAGTACCCACACTTTTGTACACCGATAGGAGCCCCCGGGCCTGGGCCACACATAAGCGCCAGGCATAGTTGGGCCAAGCCCAAGGCAGTCCGCGGTCGGGCGTGGCAGAGATGGATCGCCACGATCCTTCTGTCAGTTGCGCTTCCCCACAACCCACGTCGAGCGCGTGACATGGGGGTCATGCGTGGGATGGCTTCAGTATGCTTGCATCATCTCGCAGTCAATAGAAAAGAGGCGGCTCGTGCTCCCCTTATTAAAAAATAAGGAATCTGCAGGGGCGCGACTCATTTACTAAGTGGGCTCGGGTCGCAGCTTGAATGGCGCCGCACCCCACGATCATGGAGTAGAAAACGGTCGTCTCACATTTCCTCACGACCCCTTCCGCTTTGCCACGTATCCCTTGTGCCTTGGGAATGGCAGGCGGTGGATGTGGAGGACACGGGTATTAATGTTGAGGTGGAAACCCAGGCACTTGTTGATTGGGGGAGCGGGTCAGCTCCGATTCCCTGTGCTTCTGGAGGCCGCATTGGCTGCGCGGGGCGGCCGCCCTTTGGGCTGGGTGGCCCAGCCCCGGTTCTGGTCTTCTATAAAAAAGGGAGAGAGATGGTGCTTCTCCTCACTCGTCTTCTTCTCTCCCTCTTGCTCACCATCTTCCCCCCATTCTCCATGGTGAAAGGGCATGCTGGTGCCTCGACAGCAGCAATGAGGGCTTCTTCTCGACAATGCATCCCTCCTCCCCCAGAGCCTCCAGCAGCGGAGCCCGCTGTCGGTGTCAAAACCGGTGGATCTCAGGTAGGGGGTCCCGAATTGTGCGTCTAAGGCTAATTGTAATAGGAGATTGGGGACACGATGTTTACCCAGGTTCGGGCCCTCTCGACGGAGGTAATACCCTACTTCCTGCTTGAGTGATCTTGAGGATATGAGTATTACAAGAGTTGATCTACCACGAGATCATAGAGGCTAAACCCTAGAAGCTAGCCTATGATTATGATTGTTGTTGTCCTACGGACTAAACCCTCCGGTTTATATAGACACCGGAGGGGGCTAGGGTTACACAGAGTCGGTTACAGAGAAGGAGATCTATCATCCGAATCGCCAAGCTTGCTTTCCACGCAAAGGAGAGTCCCATCCGGACACGGGACGAAGTCTTCAATCTTGTATCTTCATAGTCCAACAGTCCGGCCAAAGTATATAGTCCGGCTGTACGGATACCCCCTTATCTAGGACTCCCTCAGTAGCCCCCGAACCAGGCTTCAATGACGATGAGGCCAGCGCGCAGATTGTCTTTGGCATTGCAAGGCGGGTTCTTCTCCAAATCCAGAGTACCTGTCGTAGCGAACAGTGTCTGGCCTCCCATTAATGTTGTACTCCTCAGCCTCTGTGCTTCAATAATGGCCATCTCCACGTGTCGAGCGAATACGAGGAGCCGGGGCATTTTAACATTTGCCACCCTGACCCTATAAGCAAACCGTCTATTTGAAGACATGGGGATCCTCACATCCAAGTCTCACCATCTTCTCCCAAGCAAGCATTCAACACAGTGCGTCTGGAAAAATCCATTCCATCATGGCCGGTCGCTGTAGCTCCTCTTCTTGCTCCCGTAGCTCTGTGCCAGGTGACTGGAAAAAGTGTTTTGTCCCCCATAGCCATTTAGTAGAGTTGCAGACCCAAGGGTTTCTTCCACCTGCATACATGGTCCTCGTCCGAGCCGGACTAGCCACCTATAACGGCGGGGAGCAAGCAGAGAATTTTCCAAACCCATCTAGAGGGGAGCGGATATGCCTTGTCCCATATTTGCTGAGAGGACTCGGGTTTCCAATAAATCCATTCCTCCGCGGGCTCCTGAAGTTCTACGGGATCCAGCTGCATAACTTCACTCCTGCCTCCATACTGCATATCGCAGGGTTCGTTGCCTTCTGCGAGCTATTCCTGGGCTGCGAAGCTCATTTCGGTTTATGGAAGAAGCTATTCTGTCTCGTCCCTCGCAATCACGAGGGATCTATATATCAAGTGGGCGGAGCCGAAATATGGCGCGTCACCCAGGCCAAATACCTGTCCAGCACTCCAAAGAAGGCATCCGAAGACTGGCCTTTGGAGTGGTTTTATGTAGATGACATTCCCCTTCTGGACCCAGTCCGGCCAGTCCTTCCTAAGTTCAACAACGCACCGCTAAAGAAACACCGAAGTTGGCGCCCTCAGAGCCCCCAGGAGGAAGACGACAGAGAAGTCCTCTATCTGATGGGCGGGATGCAAATACTGGCCCAATCAGGACTGACAATAATAGAAGTCATGTCAATATCCATAATGCGGGGGGTGCATCCACTTCAATATTGGGGGAAACCCATGTGGAACTTCAACAGAGAAGACGACGCCACCCGCTGCGGTCGTAAAGGTCTGGACTCCGCCACCGCTCTAGTGATAATAGTAAAGGGGAAGAAGAGGAGTTCCTCCGCATTAAGCCGCGGGATGGATTTTCCATGTACAACCCCCCAAGCTGGGTAAGCTATCATTCTTCACTCGACTCTATTCATTCTTGTGTCCTTTGTCACCAATCATTCATCCTACTATTTTCAAAGCAGCAACTAAGAAGGGTCGTGGAAGAGTTCAACAGCCCACCTCTGTAGCCAGAGGATCCTGGTCGGGCTCTCGACCCCGGAATTGAAGAAGATCCGGATATATCTGTGGAGCTTGTCGACAGGACATTCTATCAAGAAAGCCGTGATGACGCCTTGGTGTCCATCCTTGCCGATTATCCCAGGCTGCTCCCGGTGTCGAATGTAAGTAAAGCCGGAGCCCTAACTTCCAAATTATGTCGTGCCTTACACGCACATGTTCTATTTTTACAGAAACGGCCATCAGGATGCTGTGCTGAGCCCGCGGGGGCTTATCAGGAAAGGGCACCTGGGCCGGGCAGGCTTAAGAGGAAGGCGGTTAGGATTGAGACGCCGGGGCAGAGGTACAAATTAAACTTGCTCCATGATTATTTTTTCCAAAATTTGAGAGTTTTCATTATGTCCTGGCAGAAAGAGTAGCCACCGGACTATATTCGGAGACCCTGCCGACCACACCTCAAGCAGCCGGAGTCCTGAATCGGACTCATGGGTGGAGGCTGATGTGGGGGCAACGCCGAATTGCCCTCCCACAGAGGATGCGGACAGGCTTTCCGCTACAAACTCCTAAGTGGAGAGTGCAATGAATCATCGGCGCAGACAGGCTGTACTCCGCAATGGTATTTTCTCCGAGGAGGCTTTCAATGCCTTCAACTCCGAAGACGCATATATTTGCGCCGCTCAAGATGGACTGGCCAGAGCGACAGACCAGTATGCGAAGGATATACGTGTAAGAAAATTTGATAAGTATGTGTAGTAGTAGCCCCTAAGACTTGAAACAGTTGGCACAACTGATTTGAGGATCATTGTATGTATAGGTTCTTGTAGAGAAGAATACCCATTTATCTCGGGAGCTTGAGGAATGCAAGACCCAGCTAAAGGACCCAGTTGCCGGAGCGGAGGAATCCTGTCGGATTTCGGGTTCCGTCAGACCCTCTAGGTTCGAACACTGGGGTGCGCGTGGAGATCTTGCCCTCTACCTACCTGCACCTCGCCGCCTCGCTAGGATCTAAGCTATGAAAGTAACAACACAAGAGATATAGAGTTTATACTAGTTCGGGCCACCATTGTGGTGTAATACCCTACTCTAGTTTGTGGTGTGGTGGATTGCCTCTTGGGCTGATGATGAACAATACAAGGAAGAACAGCCTCACGAGGGTTTGCTCTTGGCTGGTGCGATGAACTGCTAAGGGGAGTTCAGTCGCTCTTCCTACTAGTTTTTTTGATGATGATCATCCTTTCTCTACCTTGTGGGTGGCTAGTCCTATTTATAGGCAAATGCCCTGGGCCTCTTCACAAATATTGAGTGGGAAGGGCGCCAACAATTGGCCATTTTGAAGGGGAACATCTAGTACACTTATCCTGGCTAAAGTTGGTCCTCTCCTGTCAAAGGCTCTGGTGGTGACGCTGGCTTGGGCTCCACAATGACTTCCTTCCTGCCGTTGCGACGGTCTTTGTCTTGTTGCACCAAAACGGATGCCTTTGCTTGATGCTCTCGCCTGCGCTTGCTCCCTTTGCACCAAAGAGGAAAGGAGGACACTGCGTGGGCTGGCGCCTGCCTGGCGCCCTTGGTCGTCATGGCTTGCATCATGGGCACCTCGTGAGGTACCCCGCCTTGATCTCTCCGCCTCCTCGCGAGCCAGCCTGACGAGGCCGTGCCTAAGGAAGCTCCCTGTCGTCCACCCCGTGAGGCTTGGCCCTTCGCGAGGGTCTTGAGCTTGTCCCGATGAAGATGGGCCGTGCTGGGCCGCCCCTTGAGCCACGCCGCAGGCCGCAGGCAGGCAAGTCTAGGGACCCCCATTCCCAGAATGCCGACAGTAGCCCCCGGGCCCAAGGCGCGCCCGGACTTAGCTGAGCAGAGAAGCGAAGGGGCAAGTGCGAAGCGCCACGGGCCCTAATAGCCTGCAGCCTTGGGCGCCGCGTGGCGGTTGATTGGACGTGGGCGGCTCCGCTCCAACACGACGCCTCGGCAACTGCACGAACTGACAAGTCCCTGCATGCAAAGCGGGTCATGATTACCTGCGATCATGGAGGCCGGCGGTTGGCCTCCACCGGCTATAAGTATGGAACAACACGTGCCCTTCCAGTCCATCTCTTCTTGCTTCTCCTTCTTCTCCGTCCTTGCTCCACCTCGCCGCAATGGCTCCGATCCGCCGGTTCTTCGCGGAAGAGAAGGGAAAGGCTCCCCGAGAGGGTCCCCACCCGCTTCCGCCAAAGAAACGGCTAGCCCTATGTTGTCGAGGTGTCGAGTCCTTGGACGACGCTGCCGTCGGCGCCGGCGGGTCACGGCGATGCGCGTTGTCCCTCCTGGAGTTCACGTCGAGGGCTCCTCCTGAGAGTTTGTGCTCCATGCCGCCATGCTTCCTCAGTCTTGGATTCGCTTTCCTCCCTCACTCGCCTTCGTGATGCCGCAGGGGGGATACTTTGAGCTCTGGTTGCAGCACGCCGGCTGCAACAACCTCACAACTGAAGCGGAGGTCGCGGTCGTCGCCCCGGGCAAAGTCTTCATGACTCGAGGCTGGGGCGAGATCGCCCGGGTCTGCAGGACGAGGGGCGCCCTCGCGATCCACCTGGAGTATGACGGCGATTCCATGATGCTCTTCAAGGTCTTCAACGCGGACGGACTTCGGCTGGAGTGCTGCCTTGAGAGAGGTGGTCGGGGCCCTACCGTTGGGGGAGCAGGCTCGCCGTCCGCTCCCTCAGCGGCTCCTCAGGCAGCGGGGGTGCCGGAGGATCCAGCGACTCCGCCGAGCTCTTCGACTCCGGAGACGAGCGACGACAGCTAAGAGCTCCCGAGCCTGCGCCGCTCTCGGAGCAGGACGGGCTCGTTAGGCCGCCGCCGCCTCTGATCTGGATGAGGTTGGCGCTGGTGCCCGACAGCCCACTATTGATGATGGCGTCTCTTGCAGAGGCACGTGTAGTTAGCATTCTCTAGCACCTGTTCCCTCTGTTCCCTGCGAGGAATCGGAAAGCGCGCCCCGTGGGGGCTTGTAAGATGCTTGTGGTTCTGTTTGTTAATATAGTCCTTGCCATGAAGTAGCGCGATATGCTTATTCTGTCTTAGCTTAGTTCTTCCTTTCAAACCTCACGAGGGTTGGTGCTCTGCGCCGACAGGTCCCGGTCTCAAGGCCAGGAGGTGAGCAGCCCAGGGTCCAGTAAGAGCCCCTAAGTCGCGATGCTCAGGAGGTCCCCTTTAGCGCTCAAGCAGCCATCGTTCGGTGAGAAACGAGCGCGACGTTGCTAACACGGGATTGCATTGGATGCGGGGACGGTGCTGCGATAGCTAGCGTTTCCAGAGGGTGACTTTTGTCGAGAGTCAGGAACCGCTTCCTGGTGCGGCGCTAGGTCCGCGCATCGGCCGGCGAGGGGTTGCCTGGCGAGGTCCCCGCGTGCGTCTTCCCTCTCGCCTTTGCTCCCCTTTCTGATCCGTGCTCTTGAAGATGTCACCCTTGTCCTTGGCCCTCCGGCTGAGGCCGAGGCGCGTGTCCTGTCTTCTGCAGCGCTGACGCGGGTCCTTACCCACGTCTACCTTCGCAATCCCGACGTCGACCTCGACAGCCTGCAGGAGCCAGCGAGCGGCAAGCTTGCTGCTGCCGCTTCTGAGGCCGTGAAGGGTCGTGCAGAGGCTCTGCTGGCGAAGTTCCGGGCTTTCAGCACCAAGCCGAAGCGAGGCGCTGTCGGTCCTGCGGCTTCACAAGGTGAACCCGCTCCGCGCAGGTCCGCTGCCAACAAATGACTCCGTTGTGGCTCCTGTTCTGCTTTCTGCTCCTTCAACATGCATCATGCCTCGGGGAGGCGTTTAAACTTGTGTTTGGTGTTGTGATAATAGTTATGGACTATAATATTTTCTTTTGAATTCCTTGAGATTTGCGCTTTTCCTTCCTACTTGCTTATGTTCTACACCGGCAGAGCCCGGCCCCGCACATACCTAGCCGCCGTTAGCCCCGACCGGAAACCAGGACGGGACTAAGGAGTGAGTGGCTACGTTACAAGTTAGGCTCCTGAGTTGCGATGCTCAGGAGTCCCCCTTGGCACACGAACAACAAGTAGGGAGGTGAGATGTGTGGGTGAATCTACCATTCTATGTCTGCAGAGCCCGGCCCCGCACATACCTCAACTGCCGTTAGCCTTTCAGAACTAAGGAGTGAGGGGCTACATGACCAGTTAGGCTCCTGAGTCGCGATGCTCAGGAGTCCCCCTTGACTCTCAAACGGCCTTCATACCTTGGCTCCGCTCGGGGAGGGACGTGCGATGAACCAGTCCCGAGGGGCCTGGCTGGGTGGCATGCGTTTGGGTGTGACCTAGGCGCAGCCCCGTGCCCAGCCCCCTCGCGTGGCACTCCCGAGGGGAGGTGTTGCGATGAGGCCAGACACTAAGCTCTGCGCTCCTTGAGGTTGATGCGGCCGGGGGCCACCCTCAGTTGTTTATGACCAGCGCGGAGCATAGCGCTTCCGTATGTGTATGGGAATAGCCGCTCCTCGGCAATGTCGTCAGCCAGCACGGAGCATGGTGCTTCCACTGGTGCGTGGGAGGGGGCTCCCCTCCGGGAGGAGCCCCCGGGCATGTACAACCCCGCCCTGACATGTGGCTGGCACGGTAGGGCCTGACGAGGTGTATCTGGCACCCATGAGCCAGCGCGGGACTCACGGGGCCCTACCTCAAGGCGGGTTGCGCCTGGCACTGGGCCTTAACTTGTGATGTGTTCCTGCAAATTTGGTTAGATGCCGACGCTCTACGTCCTCGGGTCCCGGCCCTCGAGCGGGTCTCCGCCGTCGCTGGTATGCCAGGTCGCGATGCCGTGGACTAGGCCAGAGGGTGAGGGCTGGAGAGCTAGTAGGATCCCATGAGTCGCGATGCTCAGGTACCCCCCCCCCTTTAACGTGCAAGCGGCCGACATGAAGGAAGATGAGGTGCCGTGGACAGGCATCAAATAACAAGCATGATGGGTCGCGCATGGCCTGAAAATAAACGCAAGAGGGGTACATGCCAGCGGGTCTGGCCCGAGCGACTTGGGGATGATGCAGCCCGAGGGGCACCCCCACCAAAGTAAGCTAGGAACATAAAGTAAAAAGGGGATTCATGCTGCAGGGACGGACCCACGCGGCCTCGGAATAATGCAGCCCTAGGGGTGCTCCCAGCTGGAAACGAAACTTGAAGGATGTCACCTGATAGCGTTGAAGACAAAGGGGTGTTGAAGTAGCAGACGTCGTGGGCTGCGGAAGCCGATCTTCACGAGCCCCCAGGCCCAGGAGCCTCGGGAGGTTCCGGAGGCGCTGGTGGCTCCTCGTGGGCCATCTCCATCTCCGCCAGGGCTGCGGAACGCCTGGCCTCCTGAGCCTCCAGGATGCTCCTCATGAGGTGCTGGTACGTGGCGGTCGCGTTCGGCAAGCCGTAGGGCATGCGAACGTAGCTGTGGGGTGGACCTTCGCAGCGCCCCGCGCGTGAGGGCCAGAAGCTCTCCTGAGAGGCGGCTCGGTTGAGCCCTAGGATGTCGATGCAGACGCGCAGCCCACCATCCTCGCCTGGATGGGGAGCTGCGGCGGGTAAGTGGCGGCTGCAATTCATGACTCTTGACTCCTGCAACTCCTGCGTGATCTGACTGACAAACTCCTGAGGGTTTGGCCCTCCTTGCCTTGCTTCTTCCTGAGGGAAACGTGCTTCGAAACACGCCTCCAAGTGGTGCCCAAGCGCCTCCCTCGTGACCTTAGCAAGGTTAGTGGCCCTCCAGGAGGGAGCCCCCGAGCCTTGCTTGAGGAGGGCGCCGGGCGCACCTTCCTATGCGACGGAAGGAGGTGCCCCCTGAGCAGGCGCAGACCCTGAGGGGCCTGCCTCCTGAGGGGTCGGGCCTGGCGATGTCTTCTTCTTCTTGGGAGCGGTCTCTGGGAGCCTCCCGCTCCCGCGATCTAGGTCTTCAAGTGATGCGGCCTGAAAAGCTCGCTCCAGGGAGCACACTGCGTCTCTTTCTTCACAAGGCACCGTGATGACTCCACCGCTTCCTGGCTTCTTGAGGACGTTGTAGCCGTGATGAGTCACGGCCATGAACTTGGCGAGAGCTGGGTACCCGAGGATGGCGTTGTATGGCAGGCGAATGTGGGCGACGTCGAAGTCGATGAGCTCGGTGCGGTAGTTGTTGCGCGCCCCGAAGGTGACAGGGAGGCGGACCTGCCCAATCGGAACTGTGGAGCCATCGGTGACTCTGGAGAAAGGCTTGGTTGGCTGAAGCTGATTGTAAGGCACTTGGAGATTGTTGAATGTCTCTACGGACAAGACGTTGAGCCCTGCCCCGCCGTCGATGAGGGTCCTGGTGACTTTCACGTTGCTGATGACTGGGGAGCAAAGCATCGGGAGGACTCCGGCTGTGGCCGCGCACTTGAGATGATCCGCTGAGCTGAACGTGATGGCGCATGCCAACCAACTGAGGGGGCACGTGGCTTCGAGGTTGGGGAGGACTGCATTCACTTTGCAGGCGAACTGCTTGAAGATGCGTTGAGAGGCTGGGGTTTGAGCTCCGCCTAGGATGCAGGCGATCGCGCGTGGCTCCTGGAAGCCCCCAGCCCCCTCGTCCTGATGACGGTCCTCGTTTCTCCTTGGCTGTGGCGGATGTGGAGGGAGGCCTGCGTTTCCTTGCGGACGATCCTCGCCAGGCTGATCCCTCCAGTCTCCCTCGCGAGGCTGCCCCTGCCAGCGATCCTCGTGAGGTCGGTCACCCACCCTTGGCGAGGGCCGCGGTCTTCCCAGTGTCCTACGTTCCTTCCTCCTCCTCGGCCGTAGCCTCGATCGTAGCAGTCGGGGCGTTGGCCGATCCTCCCTTCTCGCACGGCTCGGAGCTCTTGACATTCGTTGGTGTTGTGGGTGTGGAGGTCATGGTACACACAGTACCAACTGCCTTTGAAAGACTCGGGCTGATCTCTGCCCAGCTTGGTGTCTGGTTCTGCCGCGAGCACGGCAGCCCCCTTGCGCTTCACGTCCTTGGCCTTGGATTTCTTCTCTTCTGGGTCTGCGGCTGGCAGCTCGAGGAGGGAAAGGCGCCCTTCCTCAGCCCTGGTGCACTTGGTCGCCAAGTTGAACAGGTCTAAGGAAGTGCACATATCTTCATGCATCGCCAGCTCCTCCTTCATCTTGATGTCACACACACCGTCGGAGAAGGCTGAGATGATGGCCTCCTCGGTCACCTTGGGAATCTTGAGGCGTGCGTTGTTGAAGCGCTGGATGTACTTCTGCAGGGTCTCCCCTGGTTTCTGCTTATGCGGCGCTTCTCGCTCACGGCAGGTGGCCGGTCGCGAGTACCTTGGAAGTTGGTGATGAAGCGGGTGCGCATCTCATCCCAGGAGGAGACCGTGCCAGGAGCCAGGTTTAGGAGCCAGGTGCGGGCCCCGTCCTTGAGTGCCATGGGGAACCAGTTCGCCATGACCTTCTCGTCCCCATTGGTGGCTTTGATGCCCAGCTCGTAGAGCTGGAGGAACTCCGCAGGGTCGGCCGTGTCGTTGTAGCGAGGAGGCAGGTCTGGCTTGAACTTGCCGGGCCACGCGACGCTGCGCAGCTCGGTGGTGAAGGCGCAGCAGCCTGCTGTGGCCACGGGAGGCCTTTGGTGAGGAAGAGCTTGGTCTTGCGGGTCCCCATGTGCTGCGGCTGGGAGCAGCGCGGGGTCTTGGCGTGCTGGAACAGGAGCGTGGTCGCGACGGGCCAGAGCAGTGAGCACTCGGGCAACTTCTTGGGGACGAGGAACCTCTTGGCAACTCTGCTCTTGCCGCACTGGCGCCGGACGGAGTGGGTTCCGCCCAGGGGCCACGCGCCTTGGGGCTAGGGCGCCTTCTTGAGGGGGAGGTGGCTGAGGCACCCCCGGAGCTTCATTGCCCGCGCAGGGCGGGGCGCGGTGCAGCGAGATGGACGGGGCGGGGGAACCCCCTTCGGCGCGGACGAGCCCGGCGACGCGGTCGAGCCACTCTTCGTAGATGTCATCGACTGGGCGGTAGCACAGGAGCTTGTTTGCCGCGATGAGCGCAGCTCGAGCCTCCATGGGAGCGCGGAGTGCGCGGGACGAAGAACCAGCTGGGGTGAGTGAGGGAGTAGCAGTGCGGCCGTCTCGCCTCACGGACGGATGCTTGGACGATGCTTGCTGCTCGTTCCCCGCCGGGCCGGTGGCGGCGTTGACGGCAGATGACGGGGAACGGCGGGGGCGGCCGCCGACGGGGGCCGTCTGGGCGACACGGGAAGCGAGAGCGGCTCGGTGCTCGGCGCGGGCCTGACGAGCGTCTGACATGGATGCGATGGCCGGTGAAGAACAGGGCGGCGGAAGATGAATTCCGGCGCACCCCTACCTAGCGCGCCAAATGTCGGATTTCGGGTTCCGGCAGACCCTCTAGGTTCGAACACTGGGGTGCACGCGGAGATCTCGCCCTCTACCTACCTGCACCTCGCCGCCTCGCTAGGATCTAAGCTATGAAAGGAAAAACACAAGAGACATAGAGTTTATACTAGTTCGGGCCACCATTGTGGTGTAATAACCTACTCTTGTTTGTGGTGTGGTGGATTGCCTCTTGGACTGATGATGAACAATACAAGGAAGAATAGCCTCGCGAGGGTCTGCTCTTGGCTGGTGCGATGAACTGCTAGGGGGAGTTCAGTCTCTCTTCCTACTGGTTTTTTTGATGATGATCATCCTTTCTCTACCTTGTGGGTGGCTAGTCCTATTGATAGGCAAAGGCCCTGGGCCTCTTCCCAAATATTGAGCGGGAAGGGCGCCAACAATTGGCTATTTTGAAAGGGAACATCTAGTACACTTATCCTGACTAAAGTTGGTCCTCGCCTGTCAAAGGCTCTGGTGGTGACGTTGGCTTGGGCTCCACAATGACTTCCTTCCTGCCGTTGCGACGGTCTTGGTCTTGTTGCACCGAAACGGATGCCTTTGCTTGATGCTCTCGCCTGCTCTTGCTCCCTTTGCACCAAAGAGGAAAGGAGGACACTGCGCGGGCTGGCGCCCGCCTGGCGTCCTTGGTCATCATGGCTTGCATCATTGGCACCTCGTGAGGTACCCCGCCTTGATCTCTCCGCCTCCTCGCGAGCCAGCCTGACGAGGCCGTGCCTGAGGAAGCTCCCTATCATCCACCTCGCGAGGCTTGGCCCCTCGCAAGGGTCTTGAGCTCGTGCTGATGAAGATGGGCCGTGCTGGGCCGCCCCTTGAGCCACGCCGCAGGCCGCAGGCAGGCAAGTCTGGGGACCCCCATTCCCAGAACACCGACAAATCCCAAAAGGCCTCTTCTGGTAATACTGACCTTGATAAAGGAATTTATAAGGACGCATACCAGTTATATATTCGGCGTAATTGACGAATCTAACAAAAGATTCTGCACGCAATCCCAGGGAGAATCCGAAGATCGCGAAAGATAGTGAGCCACATCTGCGAAGTCAGCTGAAGGCAGGTGAGCGCGTGTTGACGCAGGTTATTCAATAGAAAAATAATCTTCAAGATGCCAATATCTGACTGAGCGTCAAACTGGCAGATGTTCGGGCTCATCTTGCTGACTCCATAAAGGAGAACAGGAGGCTCCGACGCGGCATTTATAGTAAGTGCTTTAAACGAGCTATGGAACAGTTCGGCGAGGAAGCGAATTAACAGAGTTATGTCTGTAGGTATGCTCACGGGCCATCCTTGAGAGGAGATGCCCGGATCCGCAGGTGATTTGCTGCAAGATCTTTCACAATTGCACGAGCGAGCTCGGCAGGTGATGCAGGGTATTTCCCAGGCCTTGTGGCCGTCTTCTTCCTTGCCGGGAGGCATGAGCGAGCTTGTGGATATGCTCAAAGGAGCACGGCGGCGCTTCCGATTATGGAAGATATCAGTTTGCCGACAAGGTGCGAGGGAAGCTCGGGCCATGGTGAAGACGCGATACACCAAGGCTGACCCGAACCATATGGCCAAAGTCGGACCGGTGGGGTCAGATGGGCAGGAGATACCTGTAAGTCTGGTATATGACAGAGTAGCATTAGCCGCAAAGTATTCCCAACAGGATTGTAGGCTAGACAGCCTTTTGGATGGTATAGAGGAAGAATATAGCCAGTCCAGGTGACTATGTAATTAAATGGACCTATGTAGTCCCTAGCCGGATTGAAAATCATTTGTCATGGCGGACCTTTTCGCTTCAGCCCCTGGACTCGACAGTCCGAAGTGTATCTGAATACCCGCATAGTTATGAAAAACCGGGGTATGCATGGAAACCAGACGTAGGGGTCATAAGTGCTTGAACAGACAAGTACCCAACTAGTTATGTTATATTACATGGATAGTAAGAAACATCTTCCAGAGGGAATAGTTCCGTTAGGGGTTCCTTTCCCTGGGTGCGCATGCATCGACGTGCATGTCCGAACTATGAATAGAAGCGCAGGAAACAAAACATCTGGGGATTCACGTTGTAATAAACGAAAACATCTTTTGTTCACCGATCGAATATTCCCTTAAGAACGCTAGCTTTCGGCTTCACCCAGTCTGAGGTACACATCCGGCTGAACCGGCAGTAACAATCGCAGAGGTGCTCCCCTTATGCACTAGCCGAATTCAGGGGAACATAGGGCATAAACACAAGAGCCAGGCAACCCAGCATGGCCAAAACTTAAGTGAAGAAAAAGCACATATGGAAACAAAACGCATATGTGGCTGGCAGGAAGCCATTAAAGTAGTTATATTTAGCTTCCGTATAAGAAGCCCCCAGGTATAGTGTGCACGCATAGTGCGGCCGGAGCGATCAAAGCGTCCGTACAGTTTTTATGGTGGAGATGGTGATGTGTCAACTGGAACTGGGTTACTATCTGCTGGGGTTGGGGTTAGATTGGGTGAAGCTAGTTCTCTGTCCATCGGAGTAGGGGTACAATCTGCAAGAGCCTGGGTTATTTGTGGTAGGGATGGTTCTTGTGCATGTACAACTGGGGTGCTATCTCCACCAAGAGGTAGCGCTATTTTATTAGAAGACCGTGTTTTTACTCGGCTAGATACTGCCATCACCCCCTCCAATTCAAATTGCTGATAAACAAGAAAAGTAGTTGACGGGGCGGGGGAACCCCCTGCGGCGCGGACGAGCCCGACGACGCGGTCGAGCCACTCTTCATAGATGTCATCGACTGGGCGGTAGCACAGGAGCTTGTTTGCCGCGATGAGCGCAGCTCGAGCCTCCATGGGAGCGCGGAGTGCGCGGGACAAAGAACCAGCTGGGGTGAGTGAGGGAGTAGCAGTGCGGTCGTCTCGCCTCACGAACGGATGCTTGGACGATGCTTGCTGCTCGTTCCCCGCCGGGCCGGTGGCGGCGTTGACGGCAGATGACGGGGAACGGCGGGGGCGGCCGCCGACGGGGGCCGTCTGGGCGACACGAGAAGCGAGAGCGGCTGGGCGCTCGGCGCGGGCCTGACGAGCGTCTGACATGGATGCGATGGTCAGTGAAGAACAGGGCGGCGGAAGATGAATTCTGGCGCACCCCTACCTAGCGCGCCAAATGTCGGATTTCGGGTTCCGGCAGACCCTCTAGGTTCGAACACTGGGGTGCACGCGGAGATCTCGCCCTCTACCTACCTGCACCTCGCTGCCTCGCTAGGATCTAAGCTATGAAAGGAAAAACACAAGAGACACAGAGTTTATACTAGTTCGGGCCACCATTGTGGTGTAATAACCTACTCTTGTTTGTGGTGTGGTGGATTGCCTCTTGGGCTGATGATGAACAATACAAGGAAGAACAGCCTCGCGAGGGTCTGCTCTTGGCTGGTGCGATGAACTGCTAGGGGGAGTTCAGTCTCTCTTCCTACTGGTTTTTTTGATGATGACCATCCTTTCTCTACCTTGTGGGTGGCTAGTCCTATTGATAGGCAAAGGCCCTGGGCCTCTTCCCAAATATTGAGCGGGAAGGGCGCCAACAATTGGCCATTTTGAAAGGGAACATCTAGTACACTTATCCTGACTAAAGTTGGTCCTCGCCTGTCAAAGGCTCTGGTGGTGACGTTGGCTTGGGCTCCACAATGACTTCCTTCCTGCCGTTGCGACGGTCTTGGTCTTGTTGCACCGAAACGGATGCCTTTGCTTGATGCTCTTGCCTGCTCTTGCTCCCTTTGCACCAAAGAGGAAAGGAGGACACTGCGCGGGCTGGCGCCCGCCTGGCGTCCTTGGTCGTCATGGCTTGCGTCATTGGCACCTCGTGAGGTACCCCGCCTTGATCTCTCCGCCTCCTCGCGAGCCAGCCTGACGAGGCCGTGCCTGAGGAAGCTCCCTATCATCCACCTCGCGAGGCTTGGCCCCTCGCAAGGGTCTTGAGCTCGTGCTGATGAAGATGGGCCGTGCTGGGCCGCCCCTTGAGCCACGCCGCAGGCCGCAGGCAGGCAAGTCTGGGGACCCCCATTCCCAGAACACCGACAAATCCCAAAAGGCCTCTTCTGGTAATACTGACCTTGATAAAGGAATTTATAAGGACGCATACCAGTTATATATTCGGCGTAATTGACGAATCTAACAAAAGATTCTACACGCAATCCAAGGGAGAATCCGAAGATCGCGAAAGATAGTGAGCCACATCTGCGAAGTCAGCTGAAGGCGGGTGAGCGCATGTTGACGCAGGTTATTCAATAGAAAAATAATCTTCAAGATGCCAATATCTGACTGAGCGTCAAACTGGCAGATGTTCGGGCTCATCTTGCTGACTCCATAAAGGAGAACAGGAGGCTCCGACGCGGCATTTATAGTAAGTGCTTTAAACGAGCTATGGAACAGTTCGGCGAGGAAGCGAATTAACAGAGTTATGTCTGTAGGTATGCTCACGGGCCATCCTTGAGAGGAGATGCCCGGATTTGCAGGTGATTTGCTGCAAGATCTTTCACAATTGCACGAGCGAGCTCGGCAGGTGATGCAGGGTATTTCCCAGGCCTTGTGGCCGTCTTCTTCCTTGCCGGGAGGCATGAGCGAGCTTGTGGATATGCTCAAAGGAGCACGGCGGCGCTTCCGATTATGGAAGATATCAGCTTGCCGACAAGGTGCGAGGGAAGCTTGGGCCATGGTGAAGACGCGATACACCAAGGCTGACCCGAACCATATGGCCAAAGTCGGACCGGTGGGGTCAGATGGGCAAGAGATACCTGTAAGTCTGGTATATGACCAAGTAGCATTAGCCGCAAAGTA
Organism: Triticum dicoccoides; assembly: GCF_002162155.2. Taxonomy (NCBI): domain Eukaryota; kingdom Viridiplantae; phylum Streptophyta; class Magnoliopsida; order Poales; family Poaceae; genus Triticum; species Triticum dicoccoides. The sequence goes on from NC_041385.1 coordinate 105,987,938, forward strand.
TTCCCAACAGGATTGTAGGCTAGACAGCATGTTGGATGGTATAGAGGAAGAATATAGCCAGTCCAGGTGACTATGTAATTAAATGGACCTATGTAGTCCCTAGCCGGATTGAAAATCATTTGTCATGGCGGACCTTTTCGCTTCAGCCCCTGGACCCGACAGTCCGAAGTGTATCTGAATACCCGCATAGTTATGAAAAACTGGGGTATGCATGGAAACCAGACGTAGGGGTCATAAGTGCTTGAACAGACAAGTACCCAACTAGTTATGTTATATTACATGGATAGTAAGAAACATCTTCCAGAGGGAATAGTTCCATTAGGGGTTCCTTTCCCTGGGTGCGCATGCATCGACGTGCATGTCCGAACTACGAATAGAAGCGCAGGAAACAAAACATCTGGGGATTCACGTTGTAATAAACGAAAACATCTTTTGTTCACCGATCGAATATTCCCTTAAGAACGCTAGCTTTCGGCTTCACCCAGTCTGAGGTACACATCCGGCTGAACCGGCAGTAACAATCGCAGAGGTGCTCCCCTTATGCACTAGCCGAATTCAGGGGAACATAGGGCATAAACACAAGAGCCAGGCAACCCAGCATGGCCAAAACTTAAGTCATATCGATGCATATAATGGTGAAGAAAAAGCACATATGGAAACAAAACGCATATGTGGCTGGCAGGAAGCCATTAAAGTAGTTATATTTAGCTTCCGTATAAGAAGCCCCCAGGTATAGTGTGCACGCATAGTGCGGCCGGAGCGATCAAAGCGTCCGTACAGTTTTTAAGGTTGTATGTGATAAGGAAAAGAGGGCGAGAAAGGAAGAAATAGAACATAATAGAAGAAGCGGAGGTAAGGAGGTGAACACTGAGTTCGGCGCTAGGCGTAGAATCTTCGGAGTCTGGCCGTGTTCCATGGGTTCGGCTCAAGTCTGTTATCAGATTCATTGCGCAGACGATACGCTCCTCTGTTGAGAACTATATCAATGATGAAGGGACCCTCCCACTTGGGTTTGAGCTTGTCCTTCTTCTTCTCCGTGAGGCGTAGAACTAGTTTGCCAACGTTATAAGTTTTGGCCCGTACTTCTCTGCTTTGATATCTTCGAGCCTGTTGCTGATAGAATGCGGAACGGGCTTTTGCAACGTCATGCTCCTCCTCTAGAGCATCTAAGTTGTCCTGCCGATCTAGTTTGGCTTCCTTCTCTTCGTACATGCGCATGCGAGGTGAGTCATGGAATATGTCGTAGGGTAGCACTGCTTCTGCACCGTACACCATAAAAAATGGTGTGTATCTGGTGGTACGATTCGGCGTGGTCCGCAGTCCACAGAGTACGGATTCAAGCTCCTCGACCCAATGCATGTCTGATTCCTTCAAGGATCGCACTAGTCTGGGTTTGATGCCGCTCATGATGAGACCATTTGCGCGTTCGACTTGACCGTTTGTTTGGGGGTGATAGACAGAGGCGTAATCGAACCTGATGCCCATGTTGCCGCACCCTCATCGGTTGTGAAATTTGAGCCATTGTTAGTGATGATGCTGTGGGGGACACCGTAACAGTGTACAACCCCTGATATCAAGTCTATCATTGGTCTGGATTCGGCCGTTTTAACTGGTTTGGCCTCTATCCATTTGGTGAACTTGTCCACCATGACCAATAAGTATTTTTTCTTATGGCTTCCCCCTTTAAGAGGTCTGACCATGTGCAGTCCCCAGACCGCAAAGGGCCAAGTTATGGGGATTGTTTGGAGAGCGGTAGGGGGCATATGGCTCTGATTGGCGAAGAGTTGGCAACCAACGCAATGTTGGACAAGGTCCTGTGCATCTGCCCGGGCTGTCGGCCAGTAAAAACATGTACGGAAGGACTTGCTTACAAGTGCCCGAGCTGCGGCATGGTGCCCGCCGAGTCCGAAATGGATTTCGGCTAAGAGCTGCCGCCCTTCCTCTTCGGAGATGCATCTTTGGAGCACTCCGGTAGTGCTTTTCTTGTAGAGCTCTTCTTCATGGACTTTATAGGCCTTAGAACATCGCACAATACAACGCGCCTCATTTTGGTCCTCAGGGAGCTCTTGCCTATTTAGGTAGGCTAAGAAGGGCTCGGTCCACGGGGCGATGACAACAATGATTTCGTGGGCCGAAGGTAAGGATGGCTATGGGTCGGGTTTGGATCGGGTTGAACAATATCAAATCCATATCCATATCCATGAAGACATTCTTTGCCCGCCCATGAAAAAATCCATGGGTGAAAAATTATGTCCATGTCCAAATCCGATGGATATCCATATCCACTGGATATCCATTGGGTCCTCTCGGGACATATAAATAAGACTTGACACAATATTAACTTAAAGTCTTCCATTCTTCACCTCGTGGAAGGCTAGGCTTCACATATGGTAAATCAACATCCAGTAACAACCTAAGATCATTTAGTATTTTTCTAACAAATGAGAATGACGAGTTATTTAAGAAGGAGATAAAAATAAGGGAAGGGGTGTTGGAGTTTTTTTCGGAGGGGATTGACTGTCAACTTATAAAAGTTACGATGTAATTTCTTATGCATGTTTTAGATAAAAAAGTGTAAAATTGTTGTGGGAGATGTGAACGTGGGGCAGGGGTAGCAGATTTTCCCCATTAAGTCATTCTATCAGGTCGGGTTTGGGTATATCCATGGGTACAAGATTATATCCATGCCCTACCCACGAACAATCGGGTCGGGTTGGGGCGCCGCCCATGGACACAAAAGCATATCCAAACCCTATCCATTCGGGTCGGATATCCATGGATAAAATTGCCATCCTTAGATGAAGGTGTTTTTTCGGGGGCAGAGCCTTCGATTACATTGGATGATTCAGAATCTGGGGTTGTGTTCGGAGCCGGGCTAATATTGCGGGACTCCCCTTCCCATACCACGGATGGCTTGAACAGCCTTTCCAAGAAGATATTAGGTAGGACGGGGTCGCGTTTAGCACCGATGCAGGCAAGGATATTCGCTTGATTGTTTTCTCGGACCACATGGTGGAATTCGAGCCCCTCGAACCGAGCTGATATTTTGAGGACGGCATTATGGTAGGCCGCCATTTTTGGATCCTTGGCATCGAAGTCTCCATTTACTTGTGATATTGCGAGGTTCGAGTCCCCACGCACTTCTAGGCGTTGGACGCCCATGGAGACTGCCATCCGAAGACCATGCAAAGAGCCTCATATTCGGCTGCATTGCTGGAATCCATGTATAAAATTTGGAGTACATATTGGACCGTGTCTCCGGTGGGAGATGTCTGGACAACACCAGCTCCCAGTCCGGCCAGCATTTTAGAGTCGTCGAAGTGCATGATCCAATTGGAGTAGGCGCGGTACTCTTTGGGGAGTTCGGCTTCTGTCCATTCGGCGAAAAAGTCAGCCAGTACTTGCGACTTGATGCCTCGCCGTGGTTTGTATGTAATGTCGAATGGAAGGATCTCAATAGCCCATTTGGCAATCCGGCCCATAGTGTCACGGTTATTTATTATGTCATTGAGTGGTACTTCGGAGGACATCGTAATCGAACACTCTTGAAAGTAGTGTCGTAGCTTCCGGGATGCCATGAAGACCGCGTATGCTATCTTTTGATAGTGTGGGTATCAGGATTTGCATGGGGTGAGAACAGTGGACACGTAGTATACCAGCTTTCGGAGCGAGAACTTGTGTCCGTCTGCTTCTCGTTCGATGACGAGCACTACACTTACAACCTGGTGTGTCGCAGCTATGTATAATAGCATTGGTTCGCCAGTATTTGGCGTGGTCAGGAGTGGATTACTGGCCAATAGGGTATTTATTTCTTCCAGTCCGGTCGTGGCCGCATCCGTCCACTCGAAGTGTTCGGTGCGCCAAAGAAGGCGATAAAGAGGTAGTGCCTTTTCTCCTAATAGGGAGATAAAGCGGCTTAAGGCAGCCACGCATCCAGTTAGTTTCTGGATCTGCTTGAGGTCTGTTGGGATAGCCAATTGTGACAGAGCTCGGATTTTTGCCGGATTTGCTTTGATTCCTCTATTGCAAACAATGAAGCAGAGCAATTTCCCTGAGGGTACGCCGAAGACACGTTTTTCCGGGTTGAGCTTGATGTCGTATGTTCGGAGGTTGTCGAATGTTAGTCTCAAGTCATATATTAGAGTTTCGACGTGTCTTGTTTTGATGACCACGTCGTTGACGTATGCCTCCACTGTTTTTCCGTTTTGCTTCTCCAAGCATGTCTGAATCATGCGTTGATAAGTTGCGCCGGCGTTTTTGAGCCCGAAAGGCATAGTGTTGAAACAGAAGGGGCCATATGGTGTTACGAAGGCCGTTGCGGCTTGGTCGGATTCTGCCATCTTTATCTGATGGTATCCGGAGTATGCGTCGAGGAAACACAGTGAGTCATGTCCTGCGGTGGCGTCAATGATTTGGTCAATGCGAGGGAGGGGGAAGGGATCCTTAGGGCAAGCCTTATTGAGGTCCTTGAAATCGACACATAGGCTCTAGGATTTGTCCTTCTTTGGTACCATTACTAGGTTTGCTAGCCAATCCGAATGTTTTATATCTCTGAAGAATCCGGCCTCGAGTAGCTTGGCTATCTCTTCTCCCATGGCTTGCCGCTTAGGCTCTGAGAAACACGTAAGAGTCTGCTTGACTGGCTTGTATCCTTTCAGTATATTGAGGCTGTGCTCAGCCAGCCTGCGTGGGATGCCCGACATGTCTGAAGGATGCCAGGTGAAAATGTCCCATTTCTCACGTAGGAAATCTCGCAGTGTGGCATCCATTGTGGGGTTCAACTGTGTCCCAATGGCAGATGTCTTTGTGGGGTCTGTTGGGTGGACCTGGAATTTGACTATCTCGTCTACGGGCTTGAAAGAGGTGGACTTGGGTCGCTTTGCAAGTATCACGTCGTCTCTGTCCACTGTGGCGTGCAGTGTTGCTAGTTCTTCAGCCGCGAGGGCTTCGAATAATGCCTCCAGGGCTAGTGCGGCAGTTTTATTTTCGGTTTGGAGTGCGATGTCCGGGTCACTAGCTAGAGTGATGATTCCATTGGGTCCGGGCATTTTGAGCTTCATGTACCCATAATTGGGTATAGCTTGAAAGCTCGTGAATGTTTCCCTCCTAAAAGGGCGTGGTATCCGCTGCTAAACGGGGCCACTTGGAACGTGATTTCTTCGGACCTGTAATTCTTCGGCATGCCGAATACCACATCCAGTGTAATTTTTCCCGCACATCGTGCCTCCCGACTAAGGATGATTCCCCTAAAGGTCGTGCTGCTTCACTCGATGCGACTTTTGTCAATTTCCATCTTGTTGAGGGTTTCCTCGTAGATGAGGTTTAATCCGCTTCCGCCATCCATGAGCACTTTAGTGAGCCGGAAACCGTCCACGATTGGACTAAGGACCAAGGCGGCTAGTGCCCGGATTGTTCGGAATTGAGGTTCGTCACTGGCATTGAATGTTATGGCCGTGTCGTTCCATGGATTTATTGTTGCCATGTGGCAAACTTCGACGAGACTGCGTTGAGAATGCTTGCGCCTATTATTTGAGGCGGAAGTCTCGAAGACTCTCAATACTGTATTGTTATTTCCAGCGGGATGTTGCTCTGCTGTATGGTTTATGAGGAGATCCTCGCCGCTCTTTGCTACCTGCCGGAGTATCCAACATGCTCTAAGGCTATGTGTTGGCGTGTATCTGGTGTGCTGTGAATTTTGCATGGCCCATTGAGCCATTCCTCCAATACGGTTCCACGCCTTGCATCGGGCTTTGGTTTTTTGGTAATTGAATCGGGTAACTTACGTGAGTTTGCCCTTTTAGTCCGGACGAAGGGTTTAATGAGAGCCGGATAATCCCAGAAGTTTGTTTGGGTTTTTCAGGCGCTTTCCATCGCGCAGTATTTTTGCACTATGGCTGCTAAGTCAGTGAAGTGTACTATGTCACTACGACTTATAGCATTGAGGATCCCTTTGTCTGTGCAATTTTTGCAAAAGAGGGAGATTGCGTCTTCGTCGCGACAGTCCTTGACCCTGTTTATCACAAGGAGGAATCTGGCCCAGTAATGATGTACTGTCTCTTGGGGCTCTTGTCTGATATGCGAAAGATTGAATAAGTCCGGGTGGGTGGCTGGTTTTGAATCCGAATCCTGACCCAATATGAGACCCAGGGGCAAAGAAGCTTCCGAGCATAATGGCTCGTGCACCGGGATGTTGCCCAATTTCTTCGGCTCGCCACCCGATTCCGAATTCGGGGTTTGGGTCATGTCCTCCCGCGAGCGGGTGTCCAGCTCAGAGAGCTCGGAAATCCAGACATAGTTCATCCTCAACATAGAGGGAGAATTTGTATGATGCTCTTCCACTACCGCTATCTCATGGGTGACCGGCGGAGAATAAATCTCCCTTTGGTCGGGTTTAAGCCCAATCCGGTCATAGTCCGTAGCGATGCCCAGGGCGGCGATGTGATCCAAGAGCTCGTTAAGGGAGGAGAGCTCCATTGGGTCCTTCTGTTCGGCGAGTTCCGAATCAACGTCTAGGCTGATTTTGATGACCTGAGAAGTCATCTTCGACGCGACATCCGATTAGGTGGTCAGGACGAAGCTGCCCAGCCGGTGAGTTTGGCCTAGGGCCAGGGCTACCCTAGAGGTGATATTGTCCTTGACAACGAGACGAGCCATCGAGCCTTACATGGACGACACAGTGGAACTCTCAATGAAAGCACCAATGTCGGTGTCAAAACTGGCGGATCTCGGGTAGGGGGTCCCGAACTATGCATCAAACAAACATATATCTAGGTGCTATGGTCACGACATTGTCTTGCCAAATCAAAATAGAAACACAGTTCAAATCATATCAGTTCAAGATAAAGCAACAATGAAAGAATACACGTGTGGGAAACTACACGGCACAACAAGATGTCAGATGGGTACCACGGGTATACATGTACAACAACACCACGGGTATACATGTACAACAACAAGAATACACGTGTTGTGATGCTTGTAATGTGCATGATATGAGAAGACAACTGTATACACAGTTGAAATTCAAATCAACAGAGCAATTTAGAAGAGTAAACTAGTTAAAGATACATGTTTAAACATACATGTTGTGCCGTTGGAGTTTCGATTGGATCCTTCAATTTAGAAATAAGTTTGAATGAGTAAATATAGTGATACAAGCGCAAAGCAGTATGCACCATAGCAATGGAATATTAAATGAGAACAGTTGTTCTTTAAGTTTAAGCACTTGTTCTACATGAACAGAGTACAGTAAGACATATGCATATAATACTTCAAAATAAAAAAGGATCTCATAGACCTTACCACATTCTTAGTTCTGGACAAGTACAGAACAAGGTGTTCCTAGTAATTGTCCCGTAAATGTGTCTCAGGAGAAAGTAAGGGAATTTGATGAGTTTCCTTGCCAATGAAGTATGATTTCTCAGGTAATTCCGATAATGTCACAAAGCATTCTTGAAGATAGCAGAGGTATTAGCACAGGTTACCTCATCCCGAGTTTCCAAATCGGCCCTTCTCTATAGAGAAAAATGAGAACATTTGTTGTATTATAACCAACATGGAGGTAGAAAGTATGGGACAAAGCAAAGTATTGTCATGGATAACATTACTTGCACATAACTCCTGGACGAACACCTGCAACTGGCTTTTTCCTTCATCTTCGGTATAATATTTCCATGATGGGAAGATATGCACATAGGGTTTAACAAGATCAAATGCGATAGATGCTAAACTATGAATGGCTGGTTGTGCTTCGTCCACAAGAATAAGTGTACTAACTGGTGGAGTTGGGGTTCGCCGTGGTAGTCCTAGCGCTTTGGGCACTGGTGCTGCCTTACTAACTGCTCTTTTTGGGAGCTCTATGGTGGAGATGGTGATGTGTCAACTAGAACTGGGTTACTATCTGCTGGGGTTGGGGTTAGATTGGGTGAAGCTAGTTCTCTGTCCATCGGAGTAGGGGTACAATCTGCAAGAGCCTGGGTTATTTGTGGTAGCGATGGTTCTTGTGCATGTACAACTGGGGTGCTATCTCCACCAAGAGGTAGCGCTATTTTATTAGAAGACCGTGTTTTTACTCCGCTAGATACTGCCATCACCCCCTCCAATTCAAATTGCTGATAAACAAGAAAAGTAGTTGAATGTATAGACCTTGTATGAGAGACAGATGCAATAGATAGTGTGGAAAAAAGAGGGCATGAAATAGTTCACATATATTTTTTAACTAAAAAAGGATAGTGAGGGAGTCCTAGATTAAGGGGTCCTCGGACACCCGGACTATATACTTTAGCCGGACTGGTGGACTATGAAGATACAAGATAGAAGACTTCGTCCCGTGTCTGGATGGGACTCTCCTTTGCGTGGAAGGCAAGCTTGGCGATACGGATGTATAGATTTCCTTCTCTGTAACCGACTCTGTGTAACCCTAACCCCCTCCGGTGTCTATATAAACCAGAGGGTTTAGTCTGTAGGACGAGAACAATCAGAATCATAGGCTAGAGTCTAGGGTTAGCCTCTTCGATCTTGTGGTAGATCAACTCTTGTAATACTCATATCATCAAGATAAATCAAGCAGGAAGTAGGGTATTACCTCCATAGAGAGGTCCCGAACCTGGGTAAACCTTGTGTCCCCCGCCTCCTGTTACCATTAGCCTTAGACGCACAGTTCGGGACCCCCTATCCGAGATCCGCCGGTTTTGACACCGACATTGGCGCTTTCATAAGGTTTGATGGTTCCTTCGATCATCCGCAACAATGCGGTCTAGGGTGAGGCTTTTTCCCGCGGCAGATCTTCGTATTCAGCGGCTTCGCACTGCGGTCCAACTTGCTTGGCAATCTGGAGCAGATCGATAGCTACGCCCCTGGCCATCAGGTCAGGTTTGGAAGTTTGAATTACATCACCGACATCCGTGGGGACTTGATCTTCGACGGATTCGAACCCATGACAGTCGTGCCCTATAGCCACGATGAGCATGATTTAAATATGTCATCGGGCTATGCTCGGGAGACAGCGCCTGTGACTGTCCTGGCCCTGGATCCAGAACAGATCATGCTGTCCGGGGACGGAGGGCTAGACGCTGCCACGGAAGCTGCATACTCTACGACGCTGGAGCCGAACACAGACCTAACCTCTATTGAGGTCTGTAGCGACGGACCCCCGGACTCATCTCCGGATTCAGGTCCCAAATCGCGTGTGTTCGCGCCCGTTGATTGGGCGCCGACCCTAGAGTTCACATCCATGGATATCTTTCAACACTCGCCCTTGGGCGATGTGCTGAACTCATTAAAATCCCTCTCCTTGTCAGGAGACTCTTAGGCGAACTATGTCCGGCTTGAGTGGGAAGAAGACGATGATGAATTTTGTCGCCCACCCACCACCCACTTGATAGCCACTGTCGACGACTTAACCGACATGCTTGACTTCGACTCCGAAGACATCGACAGTATGGATGATGATGCGGGAGAAGAAGAGGAACCACAACCCACAGGGCGCTGGACAGCCACCTCGTCATATGACATTTACATGGTGGATACCCGCAAAGAAGACAATGACGAGGACAAAAAGGATGTAGGTGAGGACAAACCTCCCGAGAAGCAGCCAAAGCACCGATGTCAGCGGCGCCGCTCCAAACCATGCCAGGGGAAAAACAGCAATACCGGCACAGGAGACAATAGCACTATGGACAATGCCGAAGATAACCAGGAGGACCCCGCCCAGCCAAGCTTTGAACAGGCCAGACAGGAGGACGGGCAACCTAGCCCTGACGAATAGGCCATAAATGAAGACTCGGATAACGATAATTACATGTCCCTTTCTGAGGACGAGGTGAGCCTCGGTGACGACGAATTTACCGTGCCAGAGGATCCCGTCGAACAGGAGGGCTTCAAATGCCGACTTATAGCCACTGCAAAGATCCCGAAGAAAAAACAGCAGCAACTTCAAGCTAATCTAGATTTGCTCACTGATAAATGGCGCATCGGCTGACCGGCCGCCATGTGGCCGAGACAAATTGGCGCGTCGGCCAGAACACAAGCCCGCACCGCATCGCCGAACAAAAATAAACGCAAAAGCTTGAGGATATACAAACAACCTGCGGCACTACTTGCAAATGAGAATAGGTCAATCTAGATCGATCTACGGATCACGGGGGCGTGCCCTAGGGCATGACAACGGCTGCCACACCAGGTTCAATAAAAAACAAAATGTCCGGGCCAAATACCGCAGACCAGCTCCATCCGAACAGTGTCGTGACGTAGCCCAACATAGAGGCGCCGCACACCCCCTTTGCTTCACTGATGAAGTAATGGAACACGAGTTCCCTGAAGGGTTTAAACCTGCAAGCATTGAATCATATGATGGGACAATAGATCATGCGGTGTGGATTGAAGACTTCCTTCTCCACATTCAAATGGCCCACGGTGATGATCTCCATGCCATCAAATATCTCCCACTAAAACTCAAGGGACCAGCCCGGCACTGGTTGAATAGTCTGCCCGAAAACTCCATTGGCAGTTGGCAGAACCTGGAAGACGCATTTCTTGAAAACTTTTAGGGCACTTATGTGCGACCACCGGACACTGATGACTTAAGCCACATAATCCAATAGCCCGGAGAGTCAGCCAGGAAATTCTGGACTCGGTTCTTAACCAAGAAGAACCAAATCGTCGACTGTCCGGACGCCGAATCCCTAGCGTCCTTTAAGCATAACATCCGTGACAAATGGCTAGCCCGACACCTCGGACAAGAGAAGCCGAGATCCATGGCAGCCCTTACGACGCTCATGACCCGCTTCTGTGCGGGAGAGGATAGCTGGCTAGCACGTAGCAATAGCACCTCAAGTAAACCTGGACATTCTAAATCCAGAGACGACAACGGCAAGCCCCGGTGCAGCAAGCACAAACACCGAAACAATGGCAATAGTGCCAAAGACACAGCTGTCAACGCCAGATTCAGCGGCTCTAATACCAGTCAAAGGAAGAAACCATTCAAAAGAAACAATCCGGGCACGTCCAGTTTGGACCGCATACTCGACCGTCCATGCCAAATTCACGGCACCCCAGGTACACCAGCTAATCATACCAACAGAGAATGCTGGGTCTTCAAACAAGCCGGCAAGTCAAATGCCGATAGCAAGGAGAAGGGGTTGCAAAGCCATGACGATGACGAGGAGCCCCGACCACCAAAAATAGGTGGTCAAAAGAAGTTCGCTCCGCAAATTAAAACGGTGAATATGATATACGCCACCCACATTCCCAAGCGGGAGAAGAGGTGCGTACTCCAGGACGTGTATGCGATGGAGCCAGTCACCCCAAAGTACAACCCATGGTCGTCTGGCTCAATCACCCTTGATAGCAAGGATCATACAACCAATACCCGGTTAGACGGCTTAGCCGCACTGGTCCTCGACCCAATAATCAACATATTTCACCTCATGCCAGTTCTCATGGATGGAGGCAGCAGCCTGAACCTGCTTTATCAGGATACAGTGCACAAGATGGGAATAGATCCTACAAGGATCACAACCACTAAAACCACCTTTAAAGGTGTCATACCTGGTGTCGAGACGTGTTGCACATGCTCAATCACACTGGAAGTGGTATTCGGATCCCCAGATAATTTTAGAAGCAAAGAGTTAATCTTTGATATCGTCCCCTTCCGCAGTGGTTATCATGCACTGCTTGGACGACCCGCATTTGCTCGATTCAATGCGGTGCCACACTATGCTTATCTTAAACTTAAGATGCTTGGTCTGCGTGGCGTCATAACAATCAATGGAAATACTGAACACTCCCTCCGTACCGAAGAGCACACCGCTGCCCTCGCAGCAGACGAACAGAGTGGCCTCTTTCAATCGAACATTAATTCGACGGCCAAGTTCTTGGACATTGTCAAAACAGTCTGAACTACCTCGCGGTGCGATAGCCTAGCACGTCAATAGTTCAACTAACCACTTCGACAATGGATGGAGGCGCAGCAAGGTGGTGTCCCACAATACGAATCAATCTACAGGGGACACACAAACATTTTTTGCATTTTCTTTCAGGTTCACTTTTTGCCTAGGCCATCACTGGCGACTGGGCGATCGAACCCATGAAGGGATGGACACACCGCGGCGGGAGACATCTCGAACACACAGGAGAATCCCTAGATATTTCCCTCGATGATTATGCTACTATTATCCGGATCCGCACGCAGCTCCCGCCCTGGCCCCAGCAGGTTTCGAAGTCATATTCCTTTTTTATCGCACTACTTGTACTCATACGCTTTGACGTATTATTCAATTACAAAACTACGCCTGAATATGAAGGTCACTTGCCTTTTATTTTTATTGATATTCTTCGTCAATTAGCAGCCGTACACTTTGGTACGCCTTAGTATGCCAGGGGCTTCACTTTACCCATAACACGGCAAACAAGTCCGAACACCTTCACGGCTGTTCGGCACCCCGAACTTATAGCATTATATGCATCAGCTCCGAATCATGTCTTTGGTCAAATGTTGGGTTTGCCCAGCTCCCGTGTTTTTGTACCTTACGTTCCGCTATATCAGCTAAGGCGGCATAGGGAGAACTACTGTGATTGTGTCCCGGTTCTTCCAGACGAGCACCTCAGTAGAGAAAGCCGAAAACTGACTGTCATGATGCGGCGAGAGCTGGTCGCTGTTCGAGAGGTCTCAAAATCCATAAAGATTTCTGCTGCATTATGCGATAACTAATGCAACATGCGATGGATCGGTTTTCTCCGATCAGGTGCTGATAGAGCACCTAGTCCGGTCTTCCGAACACCAGGGGTTGCCCCTACCTTTCTTTCGTCAAACTCCTATGGCAAAGTGAGGGTGATAAATCCTTATAGTCCGATTGCTTGGTTCGTTGCGCCGAACACCTCCTTAAAGGACCCAAAATTGGGGTAAAGAGTGCTTGGATTTATCTCGAACACCCCCGTGCTTCCTACATGGGGGCAGAAGCCGACGACTGGCCAACTCTCAGAATTAATATAAATAATGGCCGCACAGGAGGTAAAATTATTTAAAAAACAAGCACTACGTAGTAACCTTATTTCATATTACAACGACGGAGAACATGAATATATACATGGGAAAATAATGTCCTTGGCACAATGTTCCGCCACAAGGCGGGATCCCTCCAGGACACCTTAGTACAATTCAGGTTTGCGGTGCTCCTTCCCTTTGGGTGGTCCTTCGGTCATCAGTTTAACAACGTCCATCTTTGGCCAGTGCACTTTAACATGGGCTAAAGCCATGCGAGCACCTTCAATACAAACCGATCGCTTGATCGTGTCAATCCAAGGAGAGGCGCTAACCAGCCACTTCACGAGCCTGAAGTTGCTGCTGGGAATTGCTTCGGCAGGCCATAGCCAAATAATCAAGTCTTTCATGGCTAGTTCGGCAGCCCTATGCAGCTCGACCAGCTGTTTTAGCTGATCGATAAAGGGCACATGATGTTCTGGCTCAAGGTATTGCGACCAGAACAGCTTCTCCGTAGAACCCCCTTCTTCAGCGTGATAGAAGTGTGCGACATCAAATATGCTGCGTGGCAAATCCGCAAACGCCCCTGGAGAGCCCCGAATTTGGGTTAGCAATAGGAATCTTTCCTTCACATACCTGCTTTGCATAGAAAAAGCCTTACCCACCGCGATCTTTCTGGCCTCCTGGATTTCCTAGAGGGCGCCTTGGGACTCACCCCGGGCACCGCGTGCGGCTTCCCGAGCCTTCATGAGTTCAGATTCTTTATCCGACAAGCTCAGCTCCAAGGTCTCGCACCTCTTCACAGCTTCCTGGAGTTCTTGTTGGACCTAAGCAACCCTGGCCTCGTGTTTTTCACGATCGGCCTGCTCCTTGGCTGCCCTCTTTTCAGCTGCGGCCACCGCCTTCTTAAGAGCCTCGACTTCGGACATCGCTCCTGGCACACATAACGACGTTTTTTCATCAAAATCAATCGTCAATTGATACCGAATCAAAACAGGGTTTTACATACCTTGATTATTCTCTAACTGCTTCTTCGCTTGGCCGAGCTCTTCTTCGACCCTCTCCAGACACTGCTTCATTCCGGAGACTTCCGCAGTATGAGAACTGGCAGTCAATAAAGACGCCTGCTTAGACAAAACATTAACAAATAAGGGTGTTACATGGTAAGTCTCTTGCGAGAATATATTCGATCCTCTGTCCGGCTTTTCTTTTCGAACACCGAACAGTGTATCAGGGATCTATACTATGACACTCTTCAAGCTTCACCACTTACCTCAAAGCCTATTAAAAGGCTGGTGCAGGCTTCAGTCAGCCCGCTTTCCGCAGACCGAATCTTCTCAATCACAACACCCATAAGGGCGCGGTGCTCTTCAACAATACAAGCGTTCTTTAACGCTGTCGATAAAGTATCCGACACCTCTAGTTGGACAGAGGTCGCCGGTGGAACAGGCGCACCCCCTTCTTTCAAAGAAGGTTTTCTACCTAATTCTGGATCCTTTACGGTCTCCGGCACCGTGTCCGGCTGGGGGCCGAATTTAAGCCGACCCCCGCCGACAGTACCCATGGGGGTCTCGTCCCCCATGTGGCCGGCCACCGGGGTTTGACCCTCTGGCACCGCTTAAATGGTCTTCCCGGCCCCTCCTTGGCCTGGGCCCATTTGGGAAAACACTTCGGTGTCATCCACATGTTTGGGGGAGATGGCTGTCAGGGGAGTTCCGCTGTCCATCGGGTCCGAACCTAGTGAATCCTCCGACGAGGACTGCTGGGCGCGGGACTTGGTCGGGCTACAATATGTGTGGGTCAACACAATAAACATTGTGCAATAAATAAGTCCAGATATGTTAATGTATTCGGATTCTATGTACTCACGATCCAACCAGGGGCTGGACCATGGGATCCCACTCTGGGCTGCTGTTGGTGGCGGTGGTGGAATTGTCTATGGAGAAGGCTTTCCTCCTCTTAGACGACTCAGCCTCCAAGCGTTTGGAGGATGTCCTTTTCTTACTCCCCCTTGCTGGGGGGGATTGGTTTTCCTCCCTTTTCTCGTCCTCTTCGGAGGAGGAGCGGGCCTTAATGTCTTCAGACACTTTGTCCGAAGTACCCCTGCGATGAAGGCCGCCCCTGGTCTCCTTGGCCTTGGCCTATGTTTCGGCCTTCTTCTTAGGCGCCTTATAGGGTGTCGGGACCAGCATCTTCGTCAGAAGTGGGCCAGCCTATTCTTCCGGCAACGGGGCTGGACAGTAGATCCACTCCGCCTTCTTCATCCAGCCCTGGGAGAATTATTGGGGAATGTATTAAGCGTTTCCCTTAGAATACGCAGTCGAAGCATACACGTTGACAATGTATGAAAACTTACCGAATTTGCGGGACGGGACAGCTTGTACCCACGGTCCTCGGCCGAGTCCGGCCACGATTTTCCGGACTTGAAGAGACCTTCCAGATATCTTCGTGCGTTGTGACGAAGAGTTCTGTCAGGGTCTAGTGCTTGGCTGTATAAAATTCCCATAAATTGCAAGCCCTATGTTGGCATGGGAGAATCTGGCGAACCAACATCACTTGGACTAGGTCAACAAGTTTGACGTACTTATCTCCTATGCTCTTGACGCGCGCCTTGAGCGTTGCCAGTTTGTCTGACGAAGACCAGTCTAGGCCCTTTTCAGGCCAGGACGTAAGCCGCAACGGGGCTCCGGATTGGAATCCGGGAGCCGCGACCCATTTGGCGCCACGTGGCTCAGTGACATAGAACCATTGTTGCTGCCATCCTTTGACGGAATCATTAAAAGTACCTGACGGCCATGCAACCACTACAAAAAAAGACACATCCGTGACATTTTGGGCCGAACGAATTTTTTTCTGTCATACATATGACACTTCTATGACGATAATTGTGACAAAACCCGGTATCATCACAGATGTGGTGGGCTCCTACTTCTATGACATAAAATCATGATAGAAAATGGGCTTTTCGTCCTGGGCGGGCCGGAGACGCAGCTACATGACATTCTTTGGGCCGTCCATGACAGAAAAAAACTATGGTAGAAGCGAGGTGGACGAAAATTTCGTGGAGTTGCTGGTTACGGTGGGAGGTCAGGGGCCGAGCAATGCGCGTTTCTCTCATACACGTACGCGCGTGTGTGCGAGGAGTTGGCTCTAACTGAACCCGAGCGAGGCGTTGGGCTCTAACTGAACCCGAGCAATTGCACTGCAGGCTACGCGTTACTGAACCCGAGCGTTCGATCGATGGCTGTTAACTAAACCCGCTCGAGAGATTCCTTCGCTACTGCTGCTAACTGAAGCCGATCGATTGGATGAACAGTGAGCGTTGCGGGGGGG
>NC_041385.1:106004527-106064072 GCF_002162155.2 Triticum dicoccoides
GGTGGCGTTGCCTCTGGATGAACAGGACCCCGTGATGTGGAGGGCTGGATGAATAGTAGACAGTGGAGGGGTGGCCGTGGAGGGGTGGTTGAACGGGACCCCGTGGTGTGGAGGGCTGCATGAACAGTAGAGGGTGGAGGGCTGGATGAACAGTAGACGGTGGAGGGGTGGTTGAACAGTAGCTGGTGGAGTAGCGCGCGGTGGAGGCTGGATGAACAGGAGCCCGTGGAGGCTGGAGGAGATCGACGGTAGCCCGTGGAGGCTGGAGGAGGTCGACGGTAGCCCGTGGAGGCTGGAGGAGGTCGATGGTGGAGATGAAAAGTATCCCGTGGAGTCCCGTTTTGCGGTACGCCACACTCCTCCCCATGAACATGACCCCCGTTTCGACCGTAGGAGGTCCGTTCCGTCCGTTTTGCGGTACGCCACACCCCTCCCGATCAACAGGACTCCCGTTTCGACCGTAGAAGGTCCGTTTCCTCCGTTTTGCGGTACACCACACCCCTCCCGATCAACAGGACCCTCGTTTCGACCGTAGGAGGTCCGTTTCCTCCGTTTTGCGGTACGCCACACCCTCCCGATCAACAGGACCCCATTCCGAATGTAGGAGGTATGTTTCCTCCGTTGTGCGGTACGCCAGGCTTCGTTTCCATCGCCTGTTCCGTCCAAGCCGGTTGGCTCCCACGCGTTCTGTTGCCTCCCGATGAACATGGCGCATTCCGTTGCCTCCCCATGAACACGACGCATTCTGTTGGCTCCCCATGAACACGACGACGACGCTGTTTCTCCGTTTCGACCCAGCCATGTACGTATGCGCGAGTAGGCGTTCGAGACCCTGCCCGTATGTACGTACGTGGCTGTATTTTCTTTCTTGCACCCTGGCCGCTGTACGTTTGTGTACATGCTACGTGCACAACTCTACATCGACATGTGCGTGCCTCTACTACAACACATGTGTGCCACTACATCGACCAGTATGTATGTACACTCTCGCGACCAGAATGACAACACTACGTACGCTTCGACCAGGTGGGTCCCGACTATCAGGCACTTCCTTGCCCGTGAAGATGTAGCTGGTGGGTCCCAGTAGTCAGGGGGCGAATTGTTTTGGGTTATTTTTTGCCCAGACGCACTTCCTTGCATGCGAAGATGTAGCTGGTGGGTCCCAGCAGTCAGGGGGGAAACATTTTTTTTTCGCAAAATACTGGTGGCCCGTCCTGTGGGTCCCTGCTGTCAGGTGGAGGAATAATTATTTTGCGCGTAATAAGGAGGAACTTCCTTGCAGCCGTCGTGGACCCAGCTTTCAGCCTCTCCATGCATAGTACTCTTCCAATGGAAGTCAGTCGTTGACCACATTGACCACACCGCGCCGAGAGCACCACGACGATGGACGATGGCGAGGCCTAGGAAGGGGACGACGCGGAGCCGGGGAAGACGCAGTAGTGGATGCCCACGCGAAGAGGAGTACGAGGGTGAGGCTGCCTTCGCCGCAGAATAACAGGGGGTGTGGGTGAGTAGAGGGATGGCCTGGCCAGCAGTGGGAGTAGTAGGGGGCGGTGAGGCCTCCGCCGCATCGCAGCCGGCTACGGGAGGCAGGAGCACGAGGCACGACCGGCGCTGGTTTGGGCAGGTGGAGAAAGAAGACCAGAAGTTGAAGAAGCACTACGGCCGTTGGATGGACATCGTACAGAGGCCCTTTCGGTGGGTCCCTGATGTCAGGTGGAGGAATCATTATTTTGCGCGTAATAAGGAGGCATTTCCTTGCATGCGGCCGTGGACCTAGCTGTCGGCCTCTCCACATACAGTCCACTTCAGATGCATGTCGGTCGTTGACCACGTTGACCAGGCTGCGCCGAGAGCACCAGGGCGGTGGACGACGGCGAGGCCTAGGAAAGGAACGACACGGAGGCAGGGAAGACTCGGCAGTTGTTTCCCACACGGAGGGGAGTACGACTGTATGAGGGTTTACTGGTTCGTCTGTCGTCGCGGGAGAATAACAACAGGTGTGGGTGAGTAGAGGGATGGCTAGGCCAGCGATGGGAGTATGGTGGGGCAGTGAGGCCTGCGCGGCAGCAGAGCCGGTCGCGGGGAGGAGGGAGCATGCAGTCCCGCTGGCGCTTGTTTGAGCGGCTGGAGTAGGAAGAGCAGAGATTGAATAAGCACGACGGTCGTTGGATGGCAATCCAATAGTAACTGCTTGTGCGTCAACCTTTTTTTAGGAAAGCCTCAAATCTAGGGAAAAGAACATACAACCCATCTGCCATTATTTCCAATAATTTACTGCCCATTTGCTAATTCTTAAGGTTTTTTTTGGAGCCCACATTCTTTTTGTTAGCATTACAGCCCATACTGTGGCCACGTTAAAAAATTATACAAAATTTTGTATATTTCGGTGCGGTCTGAACTGTTTTTAATACCGAAATTTCGACTCACATTCAAACTGATTTTAAAAATAAATGTATATCAATATAAAATCCAACAAATTATCCATGCATAAAAATTAATGTAATTTAAAATCTCGAAATAAAAAAAAGATATTTGAAACTAATTGTCGGTTTGATGTGTTTTAAAAATATACAGCCCATTTCTCATTGCTGAGGGGCCATTTTCTCGGCCAGCCGAATGAAAGCTCTCCTCGTCTTGAAATATTTGCAGCCCAACAGGCCTGTAGCTGGTGGAGTCCGAACTATTGTAATCCTGAAATGATAAACATTTTTTAAGAACTTATTGATTTGCCAAAAAAAATTGTTTTGTTTTTGTGAGCAAATAAGAGATTGGACAATTGAGTTGGTTTAAGGGAAAACTAGTGGTAAAAGAATTAGCTTTGGGTGGGAAAAAATAACAAAAATAAGGATGTAAATATGAAAAGGGAATTTCATGTGTTTTCAATATAATGATACATGTATATGAACTAGTAAAACTATAGGTACAGATTAGAAAACGGATGTAGGACATGCGTTTCAAGAGGAAAATAGAACTGGGCTGTGTGTTTGATTCAGTAAAAAAAACTGCCTGTGGATGTTGTAAGACAAAATATAACTAACGCTGGTGGGCTAGAGGCCAGTTGATACCTGCTGGATCTTTGTTCCCCACTGTCGTCATGGGCTGGGCCTGTTAAAAACAAAACCAACCCTGGGCAGTCTGCAGCCTAGTTGAAACTTGCTCGACCTAAAAAAACAATACGTGCTCAATAAACGAGAGAATTCTGCAAGTACAGACTAATAACAGGGATGCAGCACTGATATTGTTTTTTATAGTGATAATAAGTGCATGCACTTGTTTCGAAAAAATTGGAGAATTGTGAATTCTAACGGCGGGTGCTTATGCTACCCATCAAATAAAAATCAGGTGCCTGAAAATTCGTTTCGAAGCTAATGATTCAGCTTTATATCCACGCCGACCCTCGGCATCATGGTTGGAAGCAAATTCAAGTTCATACCAAAATATCATTAACAACAATACCAACTTGCGGACGACAAGGTAGTACAACTACCAATACCTAACTAACTTATAATCTTTTTACTCCTAGCCCTAGTGTTCGTCTGGTAGAAAATCTTGCAGAGGACCAGTTCCCGCTCCTTCTCTTTCTCTAGGTCCCCGAGGTGGTACTGGTGCATCACCCAATTGGTCCTCTGCTGGTCGAAGTTCTTGTTGGTGTGCAGCACCAGAACCTTTTTTGCTGCCCGTCTGCCGGCCGTTGACCATTACCGGCAAGGTATTGCCGGTCTTATGCCACATCGCGTGCATGCCGCACTCGATTGTATCTTGCAGCGCGTCCACATGCCCCTTTTGAATACCCTGAAATTGCACCAGAAGAATTGCTTTCTTAGGCCACTCAGTGTGATACCTGCAGTATTGTGGAATACAGATTTTAGTGTACGTAGTTGGCATTTTCATCACATCTTTGGTATGTTGCAGTCACTTGTTTCACTTTTTATTAACTGTCAAATTGTAATTGCTTCACCAGGTCTGCGTCTAAAAAGAAAAATAGAGCTATAAACAAAGGAATATATTTGTGCAAGTAGGCGGCCGATCGGTGTCTTACCTGGAAGTTTCTCAGGTTGGGTGTAGCATATGTTGTGCTCGCTGTCGATGGTTGGTATGAACAAATCGGTGAGAGACTGAAATCTCATGTTGTCAGCACTCACTTTGGCCTCAAGGTGCTCGATCAGTTCCTTATCCGTGGGATCGAACTTGACGCCAGCCGGCAGCAGCGGCCAATCCTTCTTCGACTTGCATGGTAATTCTTGTTATATGGTACCTAATGTATGATCAATCGACTGTTTAAAGTGAATGATGAAAGATTTCGACAGATAAGTGGTACTCCAAATCTGAAGTCCAGAATACCCGAACACACCGCCGGGATTCTTGTGTCACCTCACCCGCTGCGTGTTGTCACGTCAATTCAATGTGTGGACATGATGAATAATTTGACCGACGTATACTAGTACTACTACTGTACTACTTGCTAGTCGTATTTAGTGTCACAATTTATACATAGGTTTAACTAACAAGTACGCACTTGAAGCCTAACTGATTGATATATATATATATATATATATATATATATATATATATATATATATATATATATATATATATATATATATAGGGTCGCGCTATTCGTCACCCAGGGTGAAGAATTGTTATTCTTCACCCCAGACCGCCCATGCACCCAGCCGAACCAGTTTGCATCCACCGCAACAATAGAAGGTTAATGAGGTAAGATTAG
Source organism: Triticum dicoccoides (assembly GCF_002162155.2). Lineage (NCBI taxonomy): Eukaryota > Viridiplantae > Streptophyta > Magnoliopsida > Poales > Poaceae > Triticum > Triticum dicoccoides. Next base: position 106,009,257 of record NC_041385.1, read on the forward strand.
TGAGTGGAGGTGAGTTAAACTTACGGTCTTTAGAATTGGTCTTGCGCCACGTTGAGAACAAGGGATGCGAGGTAAGATTTGATTGCATGTGAAGTAATATTACGTCTTAGAGAATCCATTCTCACACGCAAAAAGAAACACCGTAGAAACAAAAAGTTTATGCCATAAAATTACTACAGGGTCGTCTCTCACCTCGTCGTCGCTCGGCCGGCCGATCAGGTATAAGGATGCGCCTCTATCGGAGATCCGGTGTAAGGATCGCCATGGAAGATCCCGTCAGGCGCAAGTAGACGCTGCGGCGGGAGAGCTCACTCCGGCGAGGTGCAGACGCCTCCCACTGGAGTATCCCATCACACGCGAGAATGTCGCGGTGGGAGTGCCACGTTATGAACGAGCAGCCATGGTTCTTATTAAAACTGATTTAGGTCACGGATGATGCATGCATCCTCATTTTTTTAGTCTTCTCCCTCTCTATTTTTTACTGGAGTTGTTCATGCGGCACCATGGATTTGATGCACTGGAAAGCTCTTTTTGGAAGAATATAAAATTGGAGGTATCATTTCTGGAATTGTATCCTCAGTTATCCCAAAAATATTCGATCTTCTATCTGAATTTTGACCGAAATTTCCGGCCGTAGGAATGTCACTAAAATTATCTTTATGTACACACTCTCTCAGCTTCAGTATCGAACACATGTAACTGAAATTTCTTATATAGACAGCACATTTGGTTTCTTTGCAGTTTGTTAGTGTTTGTGAATCAACCCATATACTTCCTTCTAGCTCTAGCAAACCACATATGCAAATCATAATTATTTTATACTGATCAGTCCATCAAGTCTTGGTTTTGAAATGTTGTTTGATCATAGAAGGCAAAGGCAGATTATGTAGTGGACATAATCAATATTTAATTATTTATAACAAACAGACTCAGTTGATCACATAGTGTGACCAACCTGTACAGCTTAATCTCTAAGGATAGGTTACATGAGGCAACAACAAATAGAAGAGTCGGTCCTCTGACATATCTTCATATTTCTATGTTGCCTACTGGTTCCCATCATGCTATCTTTTGCTTATGCATCATGTACTTCAGCAATGAAACATCCAATATTCACTTAGAATATTTTGTATTGAGTAGGATAAATAATTACAATAATAAAACTATCGCACTTGCCTTCTTGGAAGATCCAATGAAGTAACAAGGCGAATCTCATCAATTGTTGTTTTTTTAAGAAACATGCCCTTGTACTGTTGCAGTGTTGCTACTTGCTAGTAGCTTACGGTGACTGAGAACAGGTGGCATCACATACGATGATCATCCAGGTTTTGCTTGAAGAAGTTAGGCGCCCATTCTCTTCAGAGTTTTGGGTAACATTTTCAGTAGCACCGTGCATATGAGTTTTACACTCGAATGAAAACATTAGCTATGCTTAGCAAAACAAATCCTTCCTTGGTCAATTCATCACATGACAGAAAATATCTGGCCTTTAATTAGATTAAAAGAACAGTGCAGATGCTTATTGATCCACAAGAAAGATGTCTTGTAAAAACTGAATTACATAAGAAATTAAGCATATGACATGTAAAACGTGGTCTAGACGATACATTCAGGACCTGCTACATGCATGCGTTGGTTCAGGCCTGCTACAGTTTTACGGTCCATATGCTATCATAAGTGCACAAAGTTCTCCTTCAATCAAGATTCCATATCTTTCACTTGACTGTACCTAGACTTCTGACAGCTGCAAGAGAGCCACATTTTAATGCACTATAAATCAAGTATGGAATCTAAGAGAGAAAAGTCCAACGTGGAAGTAATTTTGTCAACAAAACTTCCACAAGAGGATTCTTCTATCTTACGAGTTACATCTGAACACCTTGTTCATATTTGCAAGAAAACCATCTGAACACCATGTTCATATTTCAATGAAAGCACAAACTACAGTAGCATCATTACCTTTGGATAATATTTAGCTAGCCCAAGCAGGAATTTTATGATCTTGATAACACACTTTTAACTTCACATAGCCTGTTAGCTCCAAAAATTATTTGTATATTGCAATCAAATTTAGACGAGAACACACTCGGTTTAGCTATGACCAAAACAGCTAACTCGCGACGAACCAAGATCAACTGCACTGCTTATTGGCCATAAGTTACCTACACATCCGAGAGGTATTGGGCCAGGAAAACTATAGCATGTAGCGCGTACTAGAGCATGCAACCGTGGCTGGCAGAGAGCATGAGACAAATTTTCTTTACTATACTACGAAGTAGCCAGGCACAAATAAGGATTGTACTTGCCAGGCGATGGAAAAAAGCATCAGAAACAAGGGATACACAAAAAACAGAGTTAAATAAGTAAACCAATGGAATAAAGGGGAGACACTGCACATACCAATGTAATGTATAGTCGTACACAACCTATATCACAGGAGAAACTTATCACAAAGGTGCCATTGTTTGAAAAATTTGTAAAAAAAAGTGCAATCCTTTGAAAAGAATCCCTTGAACAAATCTCTCAAGAAAACGAATGAACATATCATGGAGAAGAAGAAAAAGTATATGAGAAAACACTTACATCAGGAAGTTGATGCACCAGTGAGCCAACTTTTTCTTTTATTTATACATGAAAAGTTGTGTAGGCAGTCTTTGATTAGTCAGCATCAGTAAAATAATATAGATAAGGCACATTACAAGCCAACATTGTATTGCAGCACAAGCATCTTTAGAATATCAACCTTTAAAACACAAATGCTTATAAGTGGACATGACCTCCTCAAAAACTGACCGAGTTTCTGAAGGAAATATAAAAGGTGAATGGAGGAAAATTCCATAGAAAATTAGGGCGGTAGTAACTATGAGACAACTGCACAGATAGTAAGCCCACAATACGCATGAGCTATAATACCTTGACGGCCGAAATCTGACGCAAAACTTGTATCTCTGTAACAAGCAATTGTATATGCTAGGTTTGGAGCAATGAAAATTAACTTGACCATGAAATCTTAAATGAGAAAAGCAGTAGAATCTAAACTAATGGTTCAGGCTCGAGCTCACCTTAGGCCACAAAAGGGTTATAACACGAACATATACAATGATGGTTGAATCATTGTTTGTAACTAATAGAAACTTCAATAAATAGTAAGAATCAAAGTGGACTGAACTATAGAAGTAATACTAGTTACCCTGTATGTTTTATGAACTGAAAAATAAGAAGACAAAAGTTATATCTGCCAACAATTCAAATGGGAAAATCAAGTATAATCCTTCCTGCTGATTCTGCACCTACAGACCTGAGATGGTTCTCATCTCAGTACAATCTGTAATGTCCGCTTCGTCTTCTTTGAGCTAAACTGTTCTCTTCAATCTAATATAAATCCCAAAACTAGTACATGAACCCAGTTATCTTACATCCAACATTTTACTGCCTAATTCAACCGGTACGACCAAGAGACATGTAACCTACATAGATCTAACAATGATTACACTGATTATCTCTTATTTATTAATAATAATTAACATTTGATGAACCATGGAAGACGGAAAATACAGCATATTGGCACAGTAAACTGAGAAGTAATGAGACACAAGGCGCTGAACCTAAGGAGTCATTAGACACAAAAGCGTTGGTAGCTTTATTTATGGAAGATGGGAGATTAGTACGAGGGATGGAAGCAGCAATACATCAGATCCGGAAAGACGCTATTCTTAATTTGTCCCCAACATCTAATCTACCACCACGTAGACCAAATCAACATGGCCATGCAAATTTTCGTTCACTCCTGACTGTTATAGGAAGAAGGAGGACATTACCAAATCGGGCAAAGGCCGTACAAAAACTTGTCCTCCTAAACATAAACGAGTAAACCTTCAGGTACCCATCAGAGGGGTGCATAAATACACGCGCCGCAATTTAGAACTAAGGCAGCAGCCACAGCCGGCAAGTCATGCCCATGATATATGCCTATATGGATAGGAAAAATAGAATCCTGGATTGGGATAGGACGGGAGGAGAATTACGGGGGCACAAATCCTGGCAATGAAGCAAAATTTGGAGACCTCACCGTGACATCGACGTACCCGGCGAGATGGTGCAGCACCGCCGTCGCCGTGGCACGAAGAGTCCGCAGTCGATGCATCCCCACAGCATTTCCTGGAATCGAGGAACCAAGAGAGCTAACCACACCGCCGAAGCCACCGACTACCCCGAGCACCACGCCGTTGAGCCTGCACTCACCATGGCACCATCACCAACCACGGCACCTCCCAAGACTAAGGCAGCCGCCGAACATCACGCCGCCCATCTGCTCAGGGACCAACACGACGTCGAGCCCACCAGCCGAAAACTGTTTGCAGCAGATTAGAAAAGGACGGGGAGGTGGGCTGGGTCCGATTCAACGCACGACTATGGGCTTTTTTTTAGAAAAGACTACGAGGTAATTTTAGAGCGACGGGCAGTTGGATTTATTTCAATCAAACGATGGCCTGGTTGGACGTAACATCAGGCTCAGTCCATCGACCAGGGTGAAGAATAAGTTATTCTTCACCCTGGGTATTTAATAGAGTATCTATATATATATATATACACATATATATATATATATATGTGTGTGTGTGTGTGTGTGGCTTCTGCACAACATCTCCATCATCATTATCAGTACATCCTACACAGGTGAGTTAGGATGCACTTGATCACAGGAAGGTATCTATCCTTCAAACCAGAGGAGTGCTTCAAACTAACAAGAGTACATAATATCCAACAAAAGAGGGTCGTGCTACAGCAGCAGAATACATGGCTCAGTCTAGATATCAGCACGAATCAAGTTGTGCATATTTGCTGTTGGCATGAACCACATCGCCGCATGTCGGGTTTGCAAAAGCCATCCATCGCATGGAAGCTTGATGCCTTTCACACACTGAAGATTACCTGGCAACAAGCCGTGTCGACGAATCTCTGGATATGGTGATTCATGAAACCCATGGTATGATGTGTAAACACAGCCCCCCCTCACGAATGGAAGTTGCATAGCACAGTAATCATCCCCGGTGATATGATCGATGATTGGTTGGATGATCGGATAATTGAGCCCGAGGAACAAGGAGTGGTTGCCGAGGCTATACACCCGCCTCCAGTTGAATAAGCCTGGCCCAACGGAGCTGGTATCTTTCTCGAACACGAAGCAGCCATAGCCATCATTGTCACGAATGCCCCATACATTGTACTGCATGTGGTTTGATGTAATGGTTTGGTCAATTTGGTACGTGCGAGTGAGCATCAAATGACCGCCGTCAGCTGAACGAGCGATAAACCACCACCCATCGGCTGGTATGATTCCAGGTCAGGGAATCATGAAGGCCAGCGCATTTGCGTCTGCTGCAACATTTCAAATTATGTTCAGAGTATGTGTGGAATCAAGATTATTATAACAGTGACACATATCATAGACAGAGAATTGCAATGCTATGGTCATAATCATACCCCAAGTTAAAAAAACAAGCCAATGGCTTTCATATTCTAGCAACATGTCATGGTTCAAACATCATGTAACAATGAGAGGAAAACAGCTATGACAGCGCCTACTCATATTCTACCATAACACTTACTACTACTGTTCTCATATCAACTCTAAGCAATAATATGCGTTGTTATAAAAATCTTGTAAACGAGAGTAACATATAGCAATCATGATGTTATGCTCATAATATGTATTCTAACAATCATTAGATGCCAATTGTTCTCATATCAACTCTAACAATAACATGTGTGGTCATAAAAATCTAGGAAATCAGAGGAACACATAGCAATGATGTGGTTATAGACATGCTATGCATTCTAAATTTTTAATAAATGAACAGGCAGTCGTATTCATAAGGTAAAGATGAGATGAGATAGAACAATTACACGACGATAGATTCCACCAGTATAGGCAGCCAATCTGTGCATCGACCGCGTAAACGATGCCATCATACACTATAGCATCAGACAGAAATATTGCCTCAACAGGTTGATGATGAGCCATAACCATGTATGGCGACTGGATTCTAGATAGAGTAATCCCATGTTGAACAAGGCAATGAGCTTGTAATCCATGTAGTCTTCTGATGGTGTGGTCACTTCGCAAATTACAACTTTCTGCAAATAGAGGTCGAGCCAAAAGCTTGATGCGTCTCATGCGTAGTAGGCAGGAGTGTCCGGCGGGCCGCGAGGCTCGATGTCGGCGGTATCCAACGATGGAAGGGTGATCTCTCGCTGGGTGTAGATATCCACGAGACGCCACAGACTACCGGTGTGGTGGATGACGATGATCCAGTTGGCCTTCATGCCCGCCCAGTAGTGGCCACGCATGAAGGACAGGTGGACGGGTAGTGGTAGCATGTCGAGGGGCACCACGGCAACCTCCGTAGGATCGTCAAGTCGGTGCCTGGGCCACCTGCGAGGATCGGGCATCAGCAAGCAGGGTGTCTTGAAAAGAGCCGGCCGGTTGCAGACGAGTAGACGGTACAAAGACACCGAGCATGCGGCTAGACGGACGGCGCTGAGTAGGTCCATATGACTACAGTTCTGCTCCAAGAGAACATCGGGGAGGGAATTCCAATCGCGGCTCTGCGTGTCAGTCGGTTCTGCCATTGGGGTTTTCGTGCCTGCGAGCCAGCGGGGAAGTGGATTCGGGCGGGCGAGCGAAGAAGCTTCTCCTCGTGTGGCCAAGCAGTAAGCGGGGGGATATGGTACGCGCGAGCTACCAAGGAAGATGGCGCGGGCGGGCGAGCAGTGAGCGGGGGTAAATGGTGTGCGGACGAGATGGGGAAGAGAGGAGGAAGAAGAGTGGAAGACGGGGAAGAAAGTGCATTAAATCTCAATTCTACTAGTACTACTACCAGGATATACCGTCCTTTGGAGAGTAAATAGTTACACCGATGACATGTGGGTCTACCACAAGAGGGCCCATATGTCAGTTAATGGAGGACAGAGGTGCGTAGGCGTATTTGCGGAAGCGTGCTCTACTGGCAAACATGATGGCAGTACTGGGTAAGGCTGATATAGTAACAACAACACGCTGGTTCAGCTTATTAATTACGTGTCCCATCTGCTGCAGCGTGTATTGTCACTTCACTACGAAGACTAGTTGAGTAGTTCTCTCTGGTCCAGATGGGGAATAATGGATCGCGAGGACTTCCTTTCTACAGTATCCCTATGCATCTACGCTTACTTCACTCATTTTGCTCCGTACCTAGTCACTTGTTGAAATTTGTAGAAAGATAAATACTTCGAATTTGGGAACAGAGGGAGGCTTTTACTCCGTACTATTTGGGAATAGAGGGAGTATCACCATATGGAGGGAACAAAGGAAGCTTGAAATATGAACATGTCAATGGCAGGGAGTAAGCCTCATGAATGCATGCATGCATGCATGCAACATGCAACATGCAACACTCACACGTACACATGGACGCACGCAACACTCACGCACCCATGCGGCACACAGCACACGACGCAACACACACAGCTCACGCTCAAGTGCTCAACCTACTCCCTACGTCCGTGAAAGACTGTACATTTAGAGATTTACACATTGACCAGGGCATAATTAACGCCCAAAAGTAGCAGACTTATGTGTGCATGCGACCATTGAGATAAGAAGATTAAATGAAGGCCGTTGCATGTTGTAATTAAGGATAGACATGTAGCCTATACCTACAACATGAGTTGGTGCATTAGTCAACCAATATCGATTTAGATTAAAGGCTAAATGCATTGGAAGTGTAGATGTACATTATGTACCACAATCTTTGTTTTGTAGCCGATGTACACTCTTTGTTTGAAGACCAAGGGAGGACACGTGCATGCACTCACATACACAGCCAGGGCGGTTCACGCGCAAGGGTTGGACTCGTGTCGCGCCTGTGTAAAGTTTCATTTAACTAATTTCTTTGCTCTACCAACTGACAGGTGGGACCCAGAAACCAGGTGACAATTTAACCAGTCAACAAAGTGCCACGTCGACTATATGGCCGGTCAGTAGCGTGTAATACGGTGCTCTACGATGAGCTAGTGATCGTATAATCACCGCAAAACTATATATAGTGACCGTAAAGAGCGTATTGTTACATACGTTGACCGCCAGTGTATTTTTCTTGTTTCAAATTAAGCCATATTAATCAGAAAGGACGCAATATGGACTACTACTAGTACTAGTACTCCTTTGATGTGTCCCGTCAACTCGCCGAATGAGGAGAAGCTTGCTTACTACGCCTCTCCCTCGCCCACGCGTGCGGTGGTTCGCAGGACGAGGAGAGGGTTTTGACTACAGCGCCCTCTCCCTCTCCCTCCATCTCCCTCTCCCTCACGCTCACCCTCTCCCTCGCCCTAGCGGTGGACGTGCAGCAGTTCAATCGGTGTCAGATTGCGAGAAGCATATTGTACTATAGTATCATCATTGTTGGACCTTCCGAAGAGGCTAAGAGCCAATTGCAAGGTTCACACGAGTATGAACTGTTGAACCTCCCGAAGAGGCAAAGAGCCAAGCGTAAGGTTTTATAGGAGTTGTCGTCCTAGTAGGAGTGTACTACAACTATACTGAACGATGCTACTGTATGATGCCGCCACGTCACGTATATCCAAAGCTGTGCCACCTTTTTTTCTCAAAGAGCGTGTTGGAGCCCGTGCAACAACCACACAAGTTGCACGTACACATAACACATTTACTAGTAAAAAATTCTAAAGGACAAATGCCAGTATGCCACACAAGTTCATCTCCAATTCATGTGATAAATTTGTGCACGACTAGTCTACATATATTCACAGTGCTACCGTTCACAATTACCGTACTCCACTTACACGTTATAGATGGGCTACATGCATGTCCTCCTCCAGGTTCCAGTCCCAGGTGTTCTTCATGGATGGCATGATCCATAGCGGTGGTCAAGGGGAATCATTGTCTCAGCTTTCTAGTCCGGTTCCACACGATGGAGACTCATCCAAGCTGAAACGGCATAAATCAGGGATAGCATGTCCCAGCATGTCGTTCATCCGGCGGTGCACAATGAAGACACAACCATGCTTCATGAACGGCAGGCCTTCCGTGTCATGCACGGAAGGTGGCATCCGCTTCACAGTGGGGTAGCTGTCCCCGATGAAAAGCGAGTACTCTGCAAGAGTGTTCCACGGCACCCACGTAGCATCACGGGGGTCGAACTCGGCGCCGTTCATTTGGTACACGCGGCATCCCAGATCTGGACACATGGTGACGAACATAGTCAAGGTCCATGCATAATAATGTTGTGCTCAAATATGGCGGTCAGTAATATTGTGCAGCAAATAGTATTACTCCGATATAGAGGAAGTAAAATAACCGGCTTATTATATATAGCCACTCTTGGCTACATGGACGAGATAGTAAGACATGGAAAAACAAAAATGGTGGCAGCTAGTGGGTTCAAGTCTTCAAGGGCCTAGCTAGCTATACGCGTCCTCCAAGGTAAAAAGTACTCCTACTAGTACTACTAAGTACTACCTCCGTCCGGGTTTATTGGTCCTCATTGTATTTCATGCCAAATTTTGACCATAGATTAAACTAACAAAATGTTCACGCATGTCACCAAACATTATATTTTTGAAAACTATGTTCAAATACGAATGCAATGAGATAATTTTTCTTGACATGCATTAACATTTTGTTAGTTAAATACTTAGTCAAAATTTGGCACAAACTACACAGCGTCTTCAAAGGTGTAGGGGTACAAATCTGCCATCGCCAACATGCGCCAGCCTCTGCCGTTACTGCGTCTTGCATTGATGGCAATCCTTATGTCAAACACCGCGATGAGATAGTAATCGTCGTAGCCGCGTCGCTTTGTCGGCGGGTCCGCAATTGCTATCTTCTTCAATCTCATGTAGGCATCATCATACGTATTCAAGCCCAGCCAGTCCGGAAGGCCGATCCCAATGGTGGAGAAGGGGTCTACCGGAACGGCCGCACTGCTGTGGATGTTGTGCAAAATGATGGTGGTATCCGGCTGGAGGTATGCAAGCCAATCTTCATTGGCACCGACCCAGACCTATATATAGGACGGTGGGCAGCGGAGAAATTACGGTATGGAAATGGAATAACTAAGTACTACATGATCAAACTCCATTACTGACCTGCTCATCGGACAAAATCCGACTACCTCTCAACGTCGGCAACTCTAGCGCAGTCAACGTGCAACAATGGCCAGGGAGCGGTGAACTGTTCGAAGGATTGTCCCATAGAAGAACCTTCTCCTCGAGGACGCATGGAAGACCAACAAGCATGGCCTTTTCCCAAGCCTGTTTAAGCAGCGTCTTGAAAAAGTTGGTGCAGGAAGCACCGAGTCTTGCGGCGGTGAGGATGTCGGAGCGGCGTGCGATTTCTCCCAGAGGATCGTCGTCCAAGGTCTCCCAGCCCCGACGAGGAGGAGAACCGCCTGGCGAATCCATGGGAGCAGCGACGAACTGCCTTCTCTTCGGGGGGAGGGGAACTAGCGAGGAGGAGATAATAGCGTGGTAACCGCAGGGCCTCGTCCCTTCCAACTGTAGATCGTTCCTCAGCGAAGGGGTGAGGCTATTATTTACAACAAGAACTAGCATTATGGAATGTTATGGGATTGCATTATACTGTAAATAATAGCACTAGTAAGAAATTTTTGGCACTAGGTAGTAGTTTTTGGCGTGGATTAAGAAATTTTGGGTATGTTTTTGCCATTTTTTGTACACGCCAACTAGTGTCAAAAAACGTCTTACATTATGTGACGGAGGAGTACGTACTCGTACTATAGCAGTACCAGTACTACTTTTCTGAACCAGTAGTGCGATGTACTGTACTTCTAGTCTAGTCTACTATAGTGCACCAGTTTTGAACTCTTGAATCTCTGGGCCAAGGAGCTACAGTTGGAAGTGGAGGGTACTACTGTTCTCTAGAACCATCATTGTACTACCAATGCAGGGAAAGTACACCTGTGTAGTGGCCTAGTGGGTACTCTCGGTGCTATATTTAGCCGCTCCTCTCATGTAGGAGTACCTGGCCTACTCAGCCGCTCCTCTCACGCACACACTAGCAGCCTACTTATCAGTGACGATTACTGCGGGGGCAGAACATTTGAGTTATTTGATACAGCGAGACTAGGCTTTTCACTTCCATTTGTGGAGGTGTAATGGATCTCGTCAAACTTTGTTAGTAGTTCCTTCTTTATGAATGAGATGAAGCAAAGCTTTTTCCTCTGTTTAAAGAAACACCTCAAGAAGAATTTCTTTTATAATAGAGCCGATAATGGAGTGAAGTCCATGTGTGCAACGCCACAAGCTACAGAGTAGTAGTAGAGCACTTTACGTACAGAGCCATATTGCACAGTTCCCAATGCCCCGCCAGGCTTTTCCGGCTCCTCGGGCTTAATTGGGAAGCGCTAGTTTAAATATGCTACTAGCTGATGAGGAAGCTGCAAGCGAGGTGCGGCTAGGGCGAGCACGCGAGCCACGGGATGCTGGGAAGGAAAACACGTTCACGTGGCTAGGCTGTCCAGTGCACCCATATTGTGGGGCCGCACGTCTGTTCGACTTCAAAACTCAAACTACCCGTGTAAAATATGGCTCGCAACAAAGTGTAGTAGTACTATTTAAAAAAAAGGTCGTCATGCGTTCGACCGGGATCGAACCCACAAAATGAGGTATACACTCCCGCGACCACTAGTAGTACTCGTTGGAGTACAAGGCAACCTAGAATCGCCTTTTGTTGCTAGTAGTACGTACATTGTTCCTTACAAGAAACTCCTAATAATGCAAGAAACCACTAAAATGCCAAGAAACTACTAACACTTGCATACGTTGCAGACTTAAGATAAGACTATCTTATCAACCATTGTACATGCTCTTACCAACAAAAATCCTCGAGTGACCTCCTACCTATGGCCCGTCCACCTAGTCATCCTCGGCCATGGGACGCAGCTACCGCCGCCAGCAGAAGGCGAGGTCAATACCGCCGGCGGTGCGGAGCCCATGTTGCGGCAGCCCGGATGCCAGCTCCGTCCGGCGCTTGCGGCTGCTAGCTAGCCAAGATAGCTCCGTCCAGCTGCTTGTCTGCAAGGTTTGCTAGCTAGATTGGCACGGCAGCGCGGCGGCTTGCTCACGCGTGCCACGCTCAGGCCAGCCATCTGGCTCGAGCGAAGGCTAGCGCGGCGGCTTGCTCGCTCGTGACTCACGCTCGGGCCAGCCTGCCAACCCGTGCGGAAGCCAGCGCGGCGTCCGGCCCGTCCAGCGGAATGACGGCCAACTCACTCATCACCGGCGCCACCGATGAACACGCATCAGTACTGTTTGAAGTAATGTTCAGGAAAAATAATGATTTGAGGGGGAATAACAGGATAGAAGGTCAGATGTGGGTCCCTCGTGTCAACGGTCAAACAAAATGTGTTGGTTTAAGATGCCTCGTCAGCACGGACGTGTGGGCCAACCCTGTCATAAATGGGTTTAAACGAACCTAATCGGTAGGAGTACTAGGTAGTAGTTTTTGGCGTGGATTAAGAAATTTTGGGTATGTTTTTGCTATTTTTTGTACAATAGATTCTTCCTATGGGCTGGTTGAAAGTGGTAGTTTTTTGTTAAATACTCTACATATTGTAAGTAGGAGTGAAAGTTAAGCTTTGGAAGCCAATAAGGAAGGCTAGTTATATAGTGCATATGTGTACATGATTGAAAGTAAATATCAACCATGAGTGACTAATATCTTGATGGAAAACTCGAAACTATGGAATACTAGGAAAAAAATGCATGGTTGGAAATACTAGCAATGTTCATGTCCGTTGCAACGAATCATAATTAGAATAATACTTATTCACAAACTTGGTACAAAACACTCTAATTTTGATATACATATGTTTCAATTAGAATATATTCCTTGGGCTGCTTTGGTGAGGTCAGGGAGGGATGTGGTTGGTTTTAAGATACTAATTATGGGTTTTTCTACAAATTGGTAGACAAGTGGGATGTTGGTGAGAAAAGGCAACAACTTACCTCCCAATCGTTAGATGTAGATCTAATGGTCAGAAACGACGGATGGCAGACACACCAGCATCACCAACTTAGTCTTGTGTAGGAGTACTAGCAAGATCCGTGCATTGCACGAAACATCAAGATGCATTTTTTATAAAACACTTGTTGTGATTGACGCTTGTGGGAGTAATCCCATGTGTAAAAACTAATGATATCTCGAGAAATATGAGATAAGGTGAAGAGGAGTGGGGTGTGGTGGTGGTTGGTGGTCGGACTGAGTGGAGGCATGGGGATTGACAACGCCGACAGCGGCCACCAGGCCAGTTTGTTCCAGAGGCTTCCTTTCTTAATTGCTCAACAATGAGGTTTGTTGGAGATAGGGATGAACGAGGGAAGGCCTTGTCTGCAAATGTGGAGAGGGGTGCGGGTATCTTTTAGTTTAATTTCCATCCGTCAGATATAGATTGGACGGTTTATATTGCAAGATGGCAGATGTACCATCATCACCACCTCGGTTTTTATAAGAGAAGAAATATATGTATGGAGATACAAAAGTATTATCGATACTTGCTTTCTTATACTAGCATCTACATTCTATTCAACGCCTCGGCATGTGGGGCCTTAGCACAATGACTTCTCGACTATGTAAAACAAAGATTTTCCCGTCGCCGACAAGGAGGGGGTGACGGCGGCATGCTTTTTGGCTTGCTCTAGTCCTAGTAGTCATACTAGGTGGTCTAAGCATGTGCAGATTTATTCTTTTTCACGTCTCGTGTTCGCCGTACTGCCACGACTATTGATGAATAGATGGTAAGTTATTCACGGGGAAACCCTTGATGAGCGTGTTTGCGAGAGAGAGAGAGAGAGAGCGTGTGTGATATGTTAGAGACTGAGGCAATGATAACAGATTCTTTGTGTCTATGTGTGTTGAGGATAGAGAGAGACATGTATATGGGGCTTTGTGTTGTGTAACCTGGAGACACATATACATAATTAGAGAGTGAGTGTGTGAGATACACATGCGGACATGGGGGGAGATGAGGATCCAGATAAATGGGTGTTTGTGCGTGTTTGTGTGTGTTTGTGCACGTGTTTGTGTGTGAGAGGGAGAGAGTGTACGTGGAGTAGAGAGACCACTGATGATGTAAACCTAGTATAAGGGAAGGGGGAATGGTGTGACATGTGTAGTAGCGGGATAGCACGGGTGCGGGCTGGGGGAGCAGACTATTTGGAAGAGACATCGAGTGTGTGTGTGGGAGAGGGGTGTGAGAGCGAGAGAAAGAGAGAGCTAGCGACAGAGAGAGAGAGAGAGAGAGAGAGAGAGAGGAAGAGAGGGGGCGAGAGGGGTCGTTTGTGTCCATAAATGGCGTATAGATAGGGAGACAATGTTGATGTTGTCTGAAATTGGCCTATGAACGGAGATGCAAGGGAAGCGAGTCATCGTGTGTGTGATAGGGACTTCATGAGAGATCTAGAATAGATGGTGTAGAGACCAATGTGCGAAATCGACAACGATTATACATTAGGGAGCTATGCAAAGAGTCACGACATATATGTATGCAGGTAAGGAGCTGAGGCGGGTCCGCATGTGGGAGAGATAGAAAGAGGAGAGTGGTGCACAAGGGGACAAAGTGTGCTTGTTTGCAGTGGGGGTGGTGTGTGAGGTGAGTGCCCGAGAACCACATAACTAGGGAGATAGACGTTTGGGGGCGATGTTTTGTGTGTATGGGAAATATACACTCTACATAGTGCGTGTGCTTGGGTAAGAGAGATAGCGGGAGACCTAGAGAGTGAGGGAAGATATGTGTGCATGCCCGAGAGACAAAGTGATAGAGACCTATGTTGGGGTCCGGACTTTACAAGAGAGAGGGGTGTTAATGTGCTCGTGTGTTGGTGTTTGGGGGAGAGAACGACTTCTGTATGTGTGTGTGTGTGTGTGTTTGTGTGTGTGTGTGTGTGTGTGTGGTGGTGGTGGGGGGTTGACTTCATATAAAGAGTGAGGTGTCTATATTTGAGGGACTTTAGCGTAATTGAGATATTGTGCACTCATGGTTGATCCATTTGTTTCACAGTTTGTACTATGAGATAACGATACTTTTGAACATGCGTGATATACCTTGATGTACCAGAATTACAAACCTAAGATTGGAATTTTGGAATTCGACTCCATCATTAGCTTTTGTAATTCATTTAAACGGAGGTACATTTTTTAAGCTGGGATTTCTTGATTTCAAATTCATATATCAAACCTAGAGATATACACATACGGGCATGTTCAATCTTTAAAATCATCCATTTTATTCATACACATACACATTTTTGCTTTTGTCATCATATTAGGATAAACACATTTGGAATTTCATTTGAATTGGACCGTATAATTGTATTTGCTTGTAGTAGCTCAATTATCCATATTTGAATTGAATGGACAATCTAAGTTGCGAGTTGGAGACATTGATTTTCAAAACTTGCACATTTTTTTGTGTGCAAAACAAACAAATTGTCGGCCATGATATCATAGTCAGCCGTACGAGAGCAGAATACTTATAATTTTAGGCGCAAAAAGCTTTCAAACTTCCCGCTCACATCGAAATATCATGCGCCCGAAAGTTTAGCCCTGCGATATTCCTGTTTACCCCTGCCACATGAACGGAAAAGGGATGCTTTGGTAACTACATTGTTTTCCCCTCTTTGCCCCCAACATTCTTCCCCAGAGCCCCTCCCCTTCCCCTCCCCGACCACCCCAACCACGGCAAGCTGCCGAACATAGTCCTCCACCGCAGCGGTGGACCTCACACCCCGCCGGATCTACCTTTCGCACCTTGGAACCCCCAACTGCCAACTCACCACTTCACCGGAGCCGCTTCAGCGACTGGCTTGTCCACCGCTCCAGATCTCCTTGACCGCCATCATGGTCCACCGCACCGGATCTGCTTAATCGGCGCCCTCCACCACAGCTTAGGCCCTTCACTGACTCCCTCGTCCGCCCCTTCGCTGGCCCTTTATACAAGCCCTCGTCCAACGCAATAGATCCGCCTCACCAAAAGCACTATACAATGCGCCTGCCGAAGCCTTCGTTTACTGCACCAGACCCGCTCCACGGATGCCATATTCAACTCCACCGGCCCTGCTTTACCGACGCTGCAGCCTCATCAGGTTATTTCGATTTGTACTCCTTCGGTTCTTCTCTTTATCGTGCAACTGTTCACTTACCACAGATGAGCTTTCTTGTATGTCGATAGGCGCCGCAACCGTAGCACCGGAGCAGCTTCAGCGACGGTGATAGCCGGCCCAAACTCCACCGCAACACGAGCACCATCGATGATCCTTACCTATCAAGTATGAAAACGATACCCATACGCCGCCGAGAATCAGGTACTATTATCCAACGGCTGGCGCCTACGTTCACTTTCCTAGCATAAGCACCGCACCTTTGAATTTCTTCAGGGCATCATTCAGTTTTTCATGAGACGCGTTATTCTGCTTGCACCTGTAAGGCCATACTTCTGGCGGTGAACATGTTACATGTGTTAAATTACATACCAGTGCACATATAGTTAATATTCTTTAGTTTTGTTCTGATGCCACCTACCGGTTCCATCAGACTGCTTAATGTTCTCTATGCCTAATTACACATCAGCAAACTAGCATGTGGTTCCGCTGCTTTTTGTTCGTTTTACCCTACATTTTCTGATGCTAGCTATTACATCACTGCTCCGAGCCTCTGTTCATTACTTGTTTGTGTGTTCTTGATCTTCCCAAGTTGCATGACTAATTTGATGCTTCTATTAATTATGGAGCTGCCAACCCCATCAAGCAAAATATTTGTTCTTTTGGTGCTGGCACCTCGAACAAGCATAAAAATAGAGGGAAGCAGATACATTGTCGTGTATGCACACACCCTTCTTTCATTAGTTTAGATGAACCATTGATGATCAATTCGGACCAGTGCATGCGATTAAAATTAATTTTACCTAAATAGATGGTGCAGAATAAACTACAACAACTAGATTTGCAACCACGGGATGCTGACGATATCTTCAAAGAACAATGCAACAACAACTAGGCTTCACAGAAACATATGGTAAGCCAGTGTGTTTTAGTACATGTTAAATGTAATGCGAGTGGGCTGCTTTCTTGGCTTGTGCTCTCAATGTGTAATCCTACCGAATTACAAATAGTTCAGTTGTCTGCTTTGCTGTATTGCTTGATTCGAATGATTGTTTGTTGTTACGTTATACCTGAGTTGGCCAATATGTCAGCAGTGCCTGCAGTACTATCGTAAAGAAATGCATGCCTATTTCATTTGAGTCCTTAACTTTTCCTCTCAGCTTCATCACAAGACTGTCTTCGTAGTTTATATGAGACCACGCTGTTAAGTGCTTTCTCAGATTATTTCAACTGCTTAGATGCCTTGGCAACTTAAATATAGTGGTTGTACACTCCCTTTCAACTTTCATCTTACCATTTTAATTTCTTTTCGGCTAATGCTGCTTTGAACCATTTAAATATAGTTTGCCATGCTTGCCAATAATTTGTCCGTCGTTTACCATGTAAGCTTACTGCCTGGATCATACGATAACTATCTCTTACTTATGTCCAGCGGAAACCTTTCAGGATGCCGTTCACACTAGGACACAATGTACAACCCCAGAATCTATTTGTGGTGCGCCATCCATGTTACTAGATGGTAGCAGTTCTGAGGCAACACGGCCGGAGAGCAGTCTGAGCACAGATATTATAGTGCTTGAGGCTCTACTAGAGGCAGAAAGAGATGGTGTGGCTGCCATGAATGAGGTAATGTTTATCTTGAGGCTGGAAATTACGGAATTAGCGGCACGCATTATGCAAGCAATCCAAGAATTGGAGGAAGTAAGAATGTTGCATTTGAAGACGGAGGAGGTCCTGCTGTTTCTGCTATCTGAAGCCCAAGGTAATCCCGGTTCTTCTTTAGATACCAGTTGAAATTGTCATTAGATTATTGTACTCGCATGTTGTGTCATGTCTTTGAATGGATTATGTTGCAAGACCCCCTATGTTGTCCGGAATTCCATGTTGTCCATGTGTTGTAATGATCCGAATTTTTTAGGCGAGGCAATCCTCAGTACTTGTATGATTGACATAAGGTGAACTGTTTTTCGTGTGAGCATATTGTATTGGATGAAATAACTGTTTGAATCAGAGTGTATCCAACCTACTGAATTCGAAGATCACGGTATTTCTAAATCATAATCATATATAAAGGTGGAATAAATCTTTGTTGTGGTTTTGAAGAAATAAATAACAAAACGTATAATTATCTGTGGATATTCGTAATTGAATACAAACTGGATTTGAATTTAGTTTGCCAGGTCCCAGGGCAAACGTGAATGCTAATTGTCGCAAGTTTTGAACGAAGCGGCATCACCCACTATAATTTGTGGGATGCCCGAAGCAAGTGTTTGCGAGATGGAAATTACTGTCTACCCCTGACACTTGACATCCTTATCGACCGGATTTACACTGCTGTCGATAGGGGTAGACTAGTAACTTCAATCAGACGTGACACGACGGCCTCTGAGCCCATTCAGACACAGTGGGCGCCAAACGTGGGCGGCAAAACACATTTCGATTCAAGCTCGTCCGAAAGACATGTGTCTCTTCCTCCATTTCCCCATTCATACACGGTGGGCAGCAAAACAAACTCTCCTCGTCCGAAATCGATGTAGGCTAATATTTTAAATAGGGGCAGATGTGTAACTTCCATCAGACGTGACACAACCGCCCTACCTGTCAGCCCCATTCATACACCGTGGGCGCCAACCGTGGGCGGCAAAACACCCTCTCCTCGCTCGAAATAGTTACCGGCAAATATTTGGGAGATGCGAGATTACCGTCCTATCCCCAACCGACGCGATGTCTGAAATTTTAAACGGGGGATAAGTTCGTAACTTTCCCCCATTTCAGAGAAGCCCGTCCCAAAGTTTGAGATCGCACCCCCCCTCCATTTCCCCATTCATACACCGGTGGCGGCACGACAACCTCCACACTGCGACTAGCCTACTCCGTCCGCCACCCCATCCTCCACCTTGCTGGAGCCGCTACCCCTACCCCGTCGTCCACTGCAAGAGATGGACGTCTCTCATCCACGGCGCTGGACCAGGATCCTTTCATCGCCTTCTCTTGCTTCATCGGCGTCGTCGTCCACCTTGCCGTTTCCGCTCCTACGACCGCCTCGTCTATGGCAACATGATATATCCCTCGACCCAGCCGTCTGTCATCTAAAGTCTTCTTCCCCGCCGCCGACAGCCATCGCACCCGCAGCACCCTCAACGTATCAGCATAGGCCTACACGGCGTCGCAAGAGAGGTGGTACTCTTCCATATGTGCTTAAGTTATTGATCTCACCCGAAAAATAGATTGTAATTTGTTTACTGTACTTTTCTTGTCCGTACCAAATCGTAGTGGCTAGTTGAAAGCAAACATTGGTTGTGAAGTAGCTTTGTCCGGTTTGCACCTTCAGATCCTCCATGGCACGGGCACTATACTCGTAAAGCTTATGGTTTCCCCCCTTTATATTCACTACCATCATCGTAGGTGCTTCGTGTCATGCTAGCACTGCTCCTCAAGACCTCAACCCAAAGCTTATGTGTTCAAATACGAATCTGATATGATGCTCATATCACTAAAATAGAGAACGTTTAATTGGTCACCTAATGTTCCTATATTCATTTCGAAAAGCATGTGCGCCACCCACTGGTCCAGCTAGTTCCACTTTCCCGATTTTCTCTTGATGCTTAGGGTTTTCCCCTTCTATCTACTCTACTATGATCTCCGTAGGTGCTTTGTTTCGTACTAGCATTACTCCACCCTTCAAGCTAAACAACACAACACTCATAATTCGAAAGCTTAGTTGTTCAAATATGATTGTGATATGATACTGATATTAGTTAACCGACACATTTAATTGGTTAGCTAAAGGTCCCACTTGAGTTTCCAAATGCATGTCGCGACATATAGAGAGATAGCATAATTGCATTTCTTTGTCACTTGTTGACCGTACTTTATTGTCCATACCAAATCTTAGTTGTTATTTCAAAGCAAACATCGGTTGCTAACTACCCTTTGCGCGGTTTGCAGCTTCAGATCTGCCATCCCACTGCCACGGTCAACACTTTACTGATCATGCTTATGTTTTCCCCATTTTATGATGACCACAATCAGCCTACGTGGTTCGTGTCATAATAGCACTGCTCCACCCATCGAGCTAAACAAGCTTAGTTGTACAAATTCATATCTGATATTATTGCTGATATTAGTAAAACTGAGAGATGTTTAATTGGTTAGCTAAATGTTACTACTTTAGTTTCGAAATGCATGTAAGCCACATATGGAGAGATCAGAAAGAATAGTATTCCTCTGTGCGCTCTAGTTCATCATGGGTGGCAACCGACATTGTGTTGAAACACTTGTAATATCTTCAATCTGCTTGCTCTTCTGCTCTCCTTTAAGATGATACTCTTCTCTTGCGGTCCACTGGTCAGGTCGAGTTGTTCTCCCTTAGTATATTTTGAATCTGTCAGGTCAGGTCGACTTGTTCTTCTTTACTATATGTTGAAGCTATCATCTGTGAAGTGTCATCACTTCTGGAGCTCTCATATTTTGAGGAGAAGGCCACATTATATTAATGCACACAACAAATTACAGCATGCATGACATCTTTTAAAAGAATTACAGAGATAGCACAAAGGGGTTTACAGGGAGGCAGTATTGGATTAGAATCACTTCTGAATTACAAAGAAAACCTCACTTGTTTTTATGTTTTCATGCATGTCAGATATTGAAAATTATCAAAATGAATATGAGAATGGGTGCACGAGAGGAATATTGCGGAACGATCCAGTGGCTAATAAACTTGGCATGGTGGAGGATGGCCTATCTTATTCACCAATCAAGGTGCATGCTCTAACTATGCAAAGTTGTATTGGTCGCACATATTTTGCATCTGACCTCTTGCATTTATTCTACTTTGTTACACCAGCTGCTTAGTTTAAGCATCATTTATGAGTATATGCCATAACTATCCATTTTTTGTACCTATTCCATGTGTCATCATACGTTTTTCCAGTCAAATGTTGTTCTTTCGTGATAGATGTCCAAAAGGAAGGGGGTGAGTGCAGATCTTCAAGGAGTACAATCTAGGTATTTAGAAAAGTTAGTGGTACCTGTTAAATCAGATAGATCAGCAGCCACAGAAAACACAGGCCCAACTGTACCACACTTTACCCCTACTCCAGTGGCCAAACCCCTATTAGAACTGCTGGGAGCCCAGCGTTAGGTACTGTCTACGATATCAATTCAAAATTTGAACTCCTAAATTTCTGCTTGTGCCTTACCTTCTCTCTTGTATGAAAACTAATTTCAGATGAATCTCCTTGCTCAAAGGATCATATGATCTCAAAACAATAATGGGCTTTGCATTGCTCTTGTCAGTACCTCTCTCCCTTTTGCCTTGTAACGTTGTACTTAATTAATTGCTATTTGATTATGTATCATCAGTCTGCACCTGAGCTTCATTATCATCTGTTTCTTCCAATATTATTTGATCTATATTTACTCTTTGCAAAATGTAGAATAATGGCAACGCTTATAAAGAATTTTCTTTGGGTAATTTATTGAATTATCCTTCCATCAACATGGAGAAGGGCTTTGTCCAGCCCGTGTTAACATGTAATGTAAGTTCATCCTTCTCAAGCCTTCAAACTTTGTTCTAGTATAGATTTGGATAGGCATCATTGCCTCCACTACTGTTTGCTTTGATGTTTACATCTGATTGGATGTTTGCAACAACTACCAGTTTCAAATTATAGTTGTAAAAACATGTTCCTTATGTAGAACAGATCCATTTGTTTGCTTATATAATTGTGAAACCTGTTACGTGTCTCCTTGTTTCTCTTTCAGAGTCGTATCTCTTACGCCAGGCAGAACTTTAGGGAAGATAGTGAACCAAACGATCTTGAGGACAGCGAGATGACCTCAAGGTCCTCTCTTGATGAAGACAGTGAGTTGAAGCTACTTACCAGCAGGTGTGAGACAACCTCTATGCAGTCGCTGCCTCAATCAGTTCGTCTTCTTCAGTCTCAACTTAAAGCGGAAAGGCTTGCCAGCTCAGCTCCGACTTGAAGTCAAAGATGCAATGAAGATGTCAGAGGACCGTCGTGCGCACCATCATGCCTTAAATCTAGTGTTGATGCATCTATCGTTGACACAACTGAGGTCTACTCAGCTTCTTCAGCTGTTTGGGGGGGCTGACCTGGCCAGGCCTAGTGCCTTCTGAAGTACTCTCAGTTTTGTATATTCTTTTGTTGACGCGTTTATTTGCACTGGTGGAGAACTTTGATGCCCAGTGGATGTAATATGTGTGATAGCCGTGATAGCCTAGCGTAAGTTGCTTGCTTATTTATTTCATTGTTGTCTTGTTTATTTGTTTGCTTGTAGTCATTGCAGTTCTTTTTCTGCGGTTTGCTAGTGGCTGCAATAACCTATTTTTTAAAACTAGGCCACAATAACCATGGGCTAATATTTACTGTAGTGACACTGGGCCTCCTACGGGCTGTAGAAACAGTGGGCCTTCTACGGGTCGTAGAAACAATGGGCCTTCTATGGGCCGTACAAACAATGGGCCTTCTACGGGCCATATCATCAATGGGCCTTATACGGGCAGTATGATCGATTGGCCAAACATGGGCCAATAACAGGCCGCATTATGGCTGTAAACGGGCTAGAGTTGGAATCGTCCGTTCATGGGCCGACCATAACGGGCCATCATTAATAGGCCGTATTTCATGACGCTACGAAAATGGCCCAACGTGTTAACAGACCACAAACGGGCCGACTGTAACCATGAGCTGAATTTGGCCCATAAGCAGAAAATGACAGTAATGGGCCGTAAGTAAACGAATGCTGGAAATGAGCCCAAGAATAAATGGGCTCTGAGAAGGCCAAAAGATAACATGGGCTGGAAACGGCCCAACGAAATAACGGGCCCTTAATGGGTATAAAGTGATACACTGTTCATTACGGGCCAGTTTCACCATGGGTCGTTAATGGGTGTAAAGTAATACATTGTTCATTACGGGCCAGTTTCACCACAGCCCATTAATAGGCCAAGATTTACATAGGGCCTCATATGGGCCGAAAGACGTCAAGGGCCATACATGGGCCAGAAGTGAAAACGGGCTGGAATCATATTGGGTGGCCCAGATGACGCTACTGGGCCTAATTCGGATAGGGCATAACGGGCCTTGGGTTAGCGGGCTGTAAATGGGCTATATGCGAACATGCCGTTAACAGGCTTTACATGGGCCGGCCCGCCACCTTTTGACCAAGTCAAACGGGCTAGCCTTTTCACATGAATGGGCCTTTGTTGGGCCGTGCCACGTGTCGACGTATCATAGGTGCCTTCTATCCAATGAGTGGATGACATCTGTCCCAACGGTGAGCCAGCACGTGTTTCCTTCAGCCAATGATGATTTTACATGTGGAAAATCCCCATTGGTCGGGGCTGTTAACGGGTTATAGGATCCAAAACCCGACCCGATAGCTTAACGGCGTTCCGTTATGGTGGATGCCACGTGTTGGTCACCCTTGATGAAAGCACTTCTATGACGCGCGATTTATCATCATGGAAGTGGACACTTCCGTGATGATAATTTTGGTAATGTCATGGAACACTTCTACGACAGCACAGGTATGACTATCTTGATTCTGTCATAAATTTGTCATGGATGTACATGCATGACAAAAAACGCGACCTACTGTGACAAACACGTATCATCACGGAAGTGTATTTTTTTTGTAGTGAACGTTTGGCATCTTGCTCACCATCGCACCTCCGCACTCGGCATGCTTGCCGCCCACCACCTTGGGCTTCACATTGAAGATCTTTAGCCACAAACCGAAGTGTGGAGAGATACGGAGGAAGGCCTCGCACACGATGATGAACGTCGAGATGTTGAGGAAAGAATTGGGGGGATAGATCGTGGAAATCGATCCCATAGTAATACATGATGTCGCGAACGAATGGGTGGAGGGGAAACCCCAACCCGCAGACATAGTGGGGGAGGAATACGACCCTCTCGTGGGGTTCCGGGGTAGGGATGATCTGTCCCACCGTCGGGAGACGGTGTCCAATCTTTTTGGTTAGATACCTGGGCTCCCGAAGTTTCTTAATATCCTTCTCCCAGACAGTGGAGGCCATCCACTTGCCTCCAGCTCCGGATCCGGACATGTTCGGAGCGCTCTTACGGGCGGAGAAGGCGAAGGCTTGGGTGTTGGAGCTCGAGAATGGATGAGTAGAGGAAGGAGAAGGCGTGGGTGAGAGACGGAAATCCTTATCCCTGTATAAAAGGCAGATCATGCGCCTCACCACATGCCCTAAAACTCACGTATTCCCCAAGCGTCATGCTAATGGCTCGGTTGGGTTACCCACACCCGTATTGATGAGTATCCCATGATAAGGGGACACGATCTCTGCTTCGACAAGACATGCCAATGGAACCGCCTCGCGAAACGTGTCGTGGCAGGCTGATAAAATGGTTCGAGTAATAACCGGGCCGCGGTGTGATGTCACGCTGCAGAGAGACTGACAGCAGATTAGATTCGTGAAATATTATACTCTCTATGGTAGTGTGGAGTTTGTTTTGCAGAGCCGTACATGATTCTTGTGTTCAAGATCTACTTTGGTGTATTCAGAGGAGGAACCCACCTTGCAATGTCGAAGACAATCTACGCGCCGGACTCATCGTCATTGAAGCCTGGTTCAGGGGCTACTGAGGGAGTCCTGGATTAAGGGGTCCTCAGACAGTCGGACTATATACTTTAGCCGGACTGTTGGACTATGTCGGCATCCTGGATATGGGGGTATCCAGACTTGCGTGCCTTCGGTCTGCGGCGCGGCTCATCAGTGGCCCAATTCGGCCCGTCTTCATCAACCCAAGCTCAAGACCCCCACGAGGGGCCAAGCCTCATGGGGCGGACAACGTAAGGCTTTCCCAGGGGCGGCCTCGCCAGGCAGGCTCGCGAGGAGGCGGAGAGATCAAGGCGAGGAGCACCTCGCGAGGTGCACATGACGCAAGCCATGACGATCGAGACCAGGCGGGCGCCAGGCGGGCGCCGGCCAGCGCAATGTCCTTATTTCCCCTTTGGTGCTAATGGGGCAAGCATAGGCGTGGAGTACCAAGGCATCAGGCAAAGGTTTCCATATCGGTGCAACAAGACCAAGACCAGGAGGACGGCAAGACGAAGGTCACCATGGAGCCCAAGGCGGCATCATCGCTAGTGCTTTTGACAGTCGAAGACCACCTTTAGTCAGGATAGCTTATACTAGTTGTCCCCCCTTCAAATCCTGCCATTGTGGAATCCCTTCCCGCTCAATATTTGGGAAGAGGACCAAGGCCTCAATAAATAGGACTAGACACTCTCAAGGTAAAGGGATCGACCAATCAAACCTTGGCCAGAACCTCAAACACCAGCATAAGAACTCCTCCCCTCGCGAGGCTGTTTTCCCCTGTACTGTTCCTCATCATCCCAAGAGGCAATGCACACACCACACACTGGAGTAGGGTATTAGACCACAATGGTGGCCTGAACCAATATAAATCTCGCGTCCCTTGTGTTGTTCATCTTGCTAACTTAGAATCGCGGCGAGGCGAGGGAGTAGATCGGTAGGGAAAAGATCTCCATGCGCACCCCAGAGTTCGAACCTTAAGGGTTTGCTGGAAGCCGAAATCCGACATTTGGCGCGCCAGGTAGGGGTGTGCCGGAATCTTTCCTCCGCTCGTCTGTGTCCCATCGCTACGTCACATCCATGGCGGACGCTCGCCGAGCTCACGCAGAGCGCCGGGCCGCTCTCGCCGCCCACGTCGCCCAGACGGCTCCCGTCGGTGGGGCTCCTTGTCGTTTCCCGTCGCCCGCCGCTCACGCCGCCACCGGCCCGCTGGGGAACGAGCAGCAAGCATCTTCGTTGCACCCCTCAGAGCGGCGAGAAGGCCGCACCACCACGCCGTTGCTGACCCCAGCTGGTTCGTCGTCTCATGCTCGTCGTGCCCCCACAGAAGCTCACGCCCCGCTGCTCCTGGCACGTGAGCTCCTGCACTACCGCCCCATCGAGGACCTCTACGAGGAGTGGCTCGCTCACATCACCGAGCTCATCAGCGCCACAGGGGGCTCCCCTGAGCAGTCCCTCTTGCTTCCTCGCCCACAGTCCGGCATGGGAGATGCAGCACAGGGGGCGCCTCCGCCACCTCCTCCCCAAAAAGGCGCCCTGGCTCCAAGGCGCGCGGCCCCTGGGCACGACCCGCCGCGCCCAGCACCCGCGCGGCAGGAAAGGAGCTCTCAAGAGATCCCTCGCCCTCAAGAAGGCGCACGCGTTCTCCCCGCACCGGCGCGTTACGACCGCATCCCTGCGCCAGCACTCCAAGACCCTGCGCTGCCACGGGCGGCTGCGCGCGAGGATCATCAAGAGCAGGCCCCGCGTCTGCTGGATGCTCCGGTAGCCATGGCAGGCTGCCGCGCCTTCACCACCGAGCTGCGTAGTATCGCTGGCCCGACAAGTTCGAGCCGTACCTGCCTCCGCGCTACAATGGCACCACCGACACCACAGAGTTCCTGCAGCTCTACAAGCTGGGCATCGAGGCTGCAAGTGGAGACGAAAAGGTCATGGCAAACTGGTTTCTCATGGTGCTCAAGGACGGTGAGTGCACCTGGCTCCTAAACCTGACCCCGGGCTCGATCTCCTCTTGGGACGAGATGCACAGTCGCTTGATCGCCAACTTCCAGGGCACTCGTGACCGCCGACCGGCCGTGGGTGACCTGCGCCGCATCAAGCAGCAGCCTGGAGAGACCCTGGAGAATTACATCCAATGCTTCAACAACGCTCGCCTCAAGATTCCCAGGGTAACAGAGGAGGCCGTCATCTCAGTGTTCTCTGATGGCGTCCGGGACGTCAAAATGAAGGAAGAGCTAGCCATCCACGAGTACCTGTGCACATCTCTGGAGCTGTTAAACCTGGCAACCAAGTGCGCAAGAGCTGAGGAGGGACGCCTCTTCCTCCTCGAACTCCCAGCTACAGACCCGAAGGATAAGAAAGCCAAGGCCAAGGACGTGAAGTGTAAAGGAGCAGCCGTGCTCACGGCAGAGCCAGAGATGAAGCGCGTCAGGGACCAGCCGGAGTCGTCCAAGGGTAGCCGATTCTTGTAGGACCTTGAAGTATGTCTAGAGGGGGAGGTGATTAGACTACTTGACCAATTAAAAACTTAACCTTTTCCCAATTTTAGAGTTTGGCAGATTTTAGCAATCTTTGGACAAGTCAAGCAATCATCACAAAAATCAAGCAAGCATGCACAGAGTATTAGGCAGCGAAAATTAAAGCATGCAACTTGCAAGAAGGTAAAGGGAAGGGTTTGGAGGATTCAAACGCAGTTGGAGGCACGGATGTTTTTGGCATGGTTCCGATAGGTGGTGCTATCATACATCCACATTGATGGAGACTTCAACCCACGAAGGGTAACGGATGCGCGACTCCACGGAGGGCTCCACCCATGAAGAGTCCACGAAGAAGCAACCTTGTCTATCCCACCATGGCCATCGCCCACGAAGGACTTGCCTCACTAGCGGTAGATCTTCACGAAGTAGGCGATCTCCTTGCCCTTACAAACTCCTTGGTTCAACTCCACAATCTTTGTCGGAGGCTCCCAAGTGACACCTAGCCAATCTAGGAGACACCACTCTCCAAGAAGTAACAAATGGTGCGTTGATGATGAACTCCTTGCTCTTGTGCTTCAAATGATAGTCTCCCCAACACTCAACTCTCTTCATAGGATTTGGATCTGGTGGAAAGAAGATTTGAGTGGAAAGCAACTTGGGGAAGGCTAGAGATCAAGATTCATATGGTAGGAATGGAATATCTTGGCCTCAACACATGAGTCGGTGGTTCTTTCTCAGAACTGGTAAGTTGGAAGTGTAGGTTTGTTCTGATGGCTCTCTCCACGAATGAAGAGGAGGTGGAGGGGTATATATAGCCTACACACAAAATCTAACCGTTACACACAACTTACCAATCTCGGTGGGACCGAATCAATAAACTTGGTCAGACCGATTTAGTAAACCTAGTGATCGTTAGGATTTTCGGTGGGACCGACATGCAACTCGGTAGGACCGATATGGTTAGGGTTAGGGCATAACATAATCTCGGTGAGACCGATTACACAAACTCAGTGAGACTGATTTTGGTAATTAGCTAACCAGAGAGTTGGTCAGGTAAAGTCGGTGGGACCGATTTGCTCTTTTCGGTGAGACCGAAATGTTATAAAAGGGAAACAGAGAGTTTACATTGTAATCTCGGTGGGACTGATCGCTCACTTCGGTTAGACCGAAATGTTACGAAGGGAAACAGAGAGATTACAATCCCATCTCGGTGAGACCGAGATCCCTATCGGTGAGACCGATTTGCCTAGGGTTTGTGGAAGTGGCTATGACATTTGAACTCGGTGGCGCCGGATAGAAAGAATCGGTGTGACCAATTTTGGCTTTAGGTTTAGGTCATATGAGGATGTGAGAAAGTAGTTGAGGGTTTTGGAGCATATCACTAAGCACATGAAGCAAGAGGCTCATTAAGCAACACCTCATCCCTCCTTGATAGTATTGGCTTTTCCTATAGACTCAATGTGATCTTGGATCACTGAAATATAAAATGAAGAGTCTTGAGCTTTTGAGCTTGAGCCAATCCTTTGTCCTTGATATTTTGAGGGATCCACTTTCATCATCCATGCCATGCCATTCATTGAGCTTTCCTGAAATATATGTCTTGGAATAGGATTAGCTCAATGAGCTATATGTTATTATGAATTACCAAAACCACCTAGGGATAGTTGCACTTTCAATCTCCCCCTTTTTGGTAATTGATGACAACATATAGATCAAAGCTTCGACAATAAATTATAAGATTGAAAAACGTCGTCGCTTTGAGAAGTATGTGATAAGCAAGAGCTCCCCCTAAATTTGTGCATAGTTTAAGATTTGCTTTGGACTGCAAATGCACAAGGAATTAAGCTCATGGGTTAGTCTTCCATGTCACATACATCTTGGTGGAGCGCTCAAAGTAATAAAGATTGAATACATGCACTCATCACCAAGCAAAGTGATGATCATATAAGGATAGGTAAGATAATAACATATAATCAAGCATAAGTGTAGCTTATGATCAAACACATGATCATCAATGTCTCACAGGTAATGCATAGTATCTCAAGCAATCAAAAGCAAACAAGTTCAACCAAGAAGACAAGAGAGAACAAAAAACAGCAAATCTCTCTCTCGAAGCCTATGATCTATACATTTTTATCCCCCTTTGGCAACAAGTTACCAAAAAGTTCATAGAAAATGCATAGTTCTAGATCGTCTCTCAGGCTTGGTCTTCAGGTGGTGGTGGTGTAGAGATGGCTCCTTGGACGAAGACTTCAGTTGATGTAGATGGAGCGGGAGGAGTTGGTGCTGGAGCTGGTTGCCCTGGAGCTGTAGGAGCTGTAGCTGGTCCAGATGATGTGGCTCTTGTGTCTGTCACAGGCACTGCAGCTGACCTCTGAGCTCTAGGCACTCTGGCAAATGCATCTATAGTTGTTTTTCCCTTCCTCTCCTGCATGTCATCCTGAAGTTGTTCCACAGCTGACTGAATCTTAGTTACTTTGACATCAAGATCATAGAATTTTTGTTCCATGATTCTTTCCAGGCTCTCCTGGTTTTGAGTTAGGGTGGCCAACCCCATATCAATCCTCAATGTTGATGCTATCAAGTAACCAAGCTGCTCCTGTTTGTTCTTCAAGAAATACTCAGATGCCTCCTCTTGAGTTGGCATCTTGGCAGCCTTCTCATTCCTTGCTTTCTCCTTCTTCTCTTGAGCTTGCACTGATGATGGTTCATTCTCATTCATGACAACTTGATTGTCCTCAAAGTCTGGATAGAGAGCAAAATGTTCCTTATCCAATTGATATTTTCCTGTGCCCATCTTTGAGTTAATCAACTCCTGAATCTATGGGGCATATCCACAACTTCTCTTCTGATCTGTTGCAATCCTCTTAATGGTTTCAATCATAAGGCTCATGACTTTGAATTTCTGGGGCACATCAAAAATGTGAAGCAAGTTAATTGCATGCCCTCTTATCATGTTGTGGTCACCTGATTTGGGCAAAAGAGTGTGCCTTAAGATCCAGTTGATCGTAGGCAGCCTTGACAGAAGAAAATGGGCTGACCCAAACGAGAAAGTCTCAAGGGCTTTGTCTGGGATCTCTTTGTACATATGTGACATAGAATTGTGTCCCATCTTCTTCTTGGCATATACATCCAAGTCATCTTCACTCTCCTTTGGGGCATTGATCAGACTTGCCCATTCCTCAATGGTTGACTGGTATCTTGTTCCTTCAGACATCCAAACTATCCTGCCATCTGGATAGAAATGTGCTGTGGAGTAGATTTGCATAATGAGTTCATCATTCTAGTTGGTGAGCTTCTGCCCAACAAAATCTGCAACTCCACAAGCAATGAAAATGTCTTGCACTCCAGGATAGTGTTCTTCATTTTCCTTCATGTAGGTTCAGTCGACCCACCTCATGTCACACACTATGAGCTTCTTGTCCAACAAGATTGTCTCATAGAAGTCCTGCTGCTCCTTGGTGTGGAACCTGTAATCTACATCAGTCCTTCTCCTGGTGGCACATGGATCACACATTCTCCATAGCCTCAACCCTGAGTCTTTCCTGATGTTCATGTTCTCAGCCACAGGATGAGCATCATTGTGGTCTGGAATCTTGGGTTTGAGCTTTCTTAGGATCTGCCCTTCTTCACCTTCCTCAGCAGCAATATCAGGCATTGGATCCTTGTTCTTCTCAGCTGCTGGTATACTCCTGGTATTTCTCTTTGGTGCAATCTTGGGTTCGGGGGCAGCTTCGGGTGCTTCTTTGGGCTTTGATGTTGCAGCCCCTGACTTTATAGCATCACCCATAAGCTTTTGTGCCTTTGGTGCTGGTGCAGCAACCTCTTCTTCCTCTTCCATTATGGAAGGTTGACCAACAACTCTGGCCATGGTCTTCTTGACCCTTTCCTTCCTTTTCTTTCCTTCTGCAGCTGGCTCTTCAGGCATTTCAGGTACTTGAGTTGATGCTCTGGCTTTGTACATTGGTTGTCTTCCTGCTGGCCTTTTGATCTTCATGCCTGGCTTTACTGCAGTTGAACTAAGCACCTTCTTGAGCACTACCTTCTTGGAAGTAGCCTCATCTTCTGCTGCCACATAATTATCATCCTCTGAGTCTGAGGTTCTCTTCCTTCTAGCTCTTGTGGCTGCTTTGGCCAGATTGCTTGGAGTGCTTCTGCTCACTTCATCTGAAGTACTTGAGGGACTAGTGCCCTCACTCATGTGAATCTGCTCTCCTGACTTGTTCTGACTATCACTTTGGTCTGACATGCTGCAAATCACTGACTACTGACCCTGTGAATTGTTATAGATGAGACAGAGTGGATGAGCATCACAAAATCCAGAGATTTTTGCAAAAGAATGATTAAAAAACATAGTTTTAGTTTCCACAGAAAGCATTTCGAATCTACCGATTTTCAAACTCAGTGATACCGAAGCAGTTTTGGAACCTAAACTAGTGATCTCGGTCAGACCGAGTCACAGTTCGGTGGCACCGAGTCTGCTAGGGTTTCACAAAGTTCTAAAATCGGTCACACCAATTTGTAATTCTCGGTCAGACTGAGACTTACTAGTGCAATGGTGTTAGCCAAATCGATGGGTCCGAGATGGTTTGGGCGGAAACCTAACCCTAAATTTTCAAATCGCATCTATTCTAAGGATCACATTGACTGGATATGAGTGTTTCAATCGTGGCAAGATGCATTACGAACACAATGTGCTGAGAATCAGACGAGGAAAGCATTGTGATCGAGTTCATACCCTAGTTTGGCGGTGAACTCGCTACGGCGGCAACGGTGGGGGTGAAATCCGTTGACGGCGGCGGAGACCAGCAACAAGAGGCGGCTGGTGATGAAGTCGACGATCCATAGACCTAGTAGGCAGAGCGAGCTACGCGCGGGCGAGGAGTTTCGGAGAAGGTTTTCCAAAATTTGCCCCTGAGTATATATAGCCCGACACTGTCGGTGTGACCGAGTTGAACAACTCGGTGGCACCGAGATGCAAAACTATTAACAGTTACAGCAACTCGGTGTGACCGAAAAGTTCAAATCAATTGCACCGAGAGTGAAAACCTAGATCGACTTAGTGATATCGGTGGGCCCGAAATGGAGGAATCGGTCAGACCGAGAATCACAAAGAAGTTTTGGAAGTTTAAGTCTCTGACGAATCGGGGACTCCGAGTGCTCCTCACACAGAGTGGTTCGAATCTGACTTGATAAATTTTGTGATGTATCATGAATAGAGTTTGAGATGAGAAAAGAATAGATAGCTAGAGAAGGTTCTTAGGCATTCTTGTCCATCCACTTGGCCAAACAAAAGGAAACCAATCAATCAAAACAACAAGTGGATGTCCTCGAATGAGTAAAATATGCAACCAGCATGCTCACACAATAAAGTGACAAATGAAATATGTGGCAAAGCATGCCCAACCGAAACTAGCATCTATCAAACAATTGGCGATGACTAGGTCATCTATATATGAGTATATTGACTTAGGAGTCAAATGAGAACATTTGATCATAGGTCATACTCATCGTTTAAGCTCAAGTGGGGTTACCACTTTTACATAATGCATTGATGTGTTCACACCATTAGAGTTGCTTTGACTCAATTCTTAGAGTTAAGCTCCCCCTAGATGTGAGATCCCCTTTTAGAGGAATGAACTAACCTTGGGTTTTGTCAATGATGTCTTCATGTAGGTGTTGAAGATGTGAATGCTAAAAGTTGATGTAGATCATTTGGAGCAATCTTTTGGAGTGAGTTGCACTTTCAACATACCTACATGGGTTAGTCCCACAAGGAACAAAACAAGAATATCCATAGACATAGAGTGATGCACACACAAGATTATGTCCATGAAATCATTTGGTTACCTTGTCCCTTGCCTTACCAACATGAGGGTTTGTGACTCCTTGAACTAGTGCAAGATGTGGAAGTTGATTGCACTTGCTCTTGCCATAAAGATATGATTGAAGAATGTTGGCGGAGTCACCCTCAAGAACTCTCTAGTTCTTCTTCTTCGGGATCCACATCATCTTGATGGGAATCCTTGGAGTTGTGGTTGTACTTGATGAAGTAGAACTTGACGTAGTCTTGGGAACCCACTTGACCAAGGCCTTGGGTGCTTCTTAAAATGCATCAATCTCCTCTTGAAGCTTGTTCTTGCCTTTATGGTCTTGTGGTGGAAGATCATCTTGAGCTCGTGTTCCCTTGAAAGAAGTAGGATCATACTTCTCTTGTTGAGGAACAAACTTCGTCTTGGGGTATTGATCTTCTTACCACTCAACTCCATTGGCATTGAACTTTCGTTCAAAACCAACACCTTGATTCTTCCGGTGCCTTCCTTGCTTGCGTACAATTTCCTCGAATTTCTTACTCCCGGCAAGGCTCTTGTATACACCTTTCTCTATAATTCCCTTCAATAAGCTATTTTCTTGCTCAAGTGTAACTTGGCTAAGAGAATCATTAGTGGAATCAAGAGAACTACTAGAAGCAACAATATTTGATTTAGCATTGTTATTGCTACTATTAGAGGATGAATCTTTCTTGTTCTTGTTACTAGACTTGACTTGAGGCATGTAAGTTGATAAGAGTAAACGCTTGGCAATATAAGAAGAACTTTTCTTGCGAAGATCATCATTTATTGCCTTTAAGAACTCATGCTCTTGCTCAAGATTGAGCTTTTCAAAGCGTAACTTCTCATGAGCCCTTAAAAGTTCTCGATGATTTTCGAAGATAGTTTCATGAGCTAACTTAAGAGTGTTTAGTTCTTTAGTTAGAAGCTCAATCTTCTCCTTATCATTGTCATTCGTTTTATCTTGTTTAGCATTATTAATTGACGTTTCATCATAGTATTCATCACTAGAGTTGTCAATAAGTAAATCATCATCACCTAGAAAGTCAGCTTTATCACTATTGAAATCAACATACTCGGGATGTGTTACCTTTGGACCTTTGGCCATGAAGCATCTTCCAATCCCTTCATTTGGTGAGTCAAATATGTCAAAAGAGTTGGTTGACACAAGTGCTAGACCAGCAACACCTTCTTCTTGAGTATGTTCAGAGTCGGAGTGATAGCTTCTCTTGGAGTGATATTCAGAGTTGGAACCGGATACCCATTCACCAACATGATCTTGATGTCTTCATTTTGTGTAGCTATTTGATGACTTGTCCTTCCTTTCCGAATCTTTGATTCTCTGTGAGGGTCTTCGTTCATAACGATCATCTCTACTCCTTCTCTCTCTTGGTGGTGATTCTTCTCTTCTACTTCTTCTTTTAGGAGAATCTTCTCTTCTTTTGTAGGGTGTCGTACACTCATTGGAATAGTGTCCGGGTCTCCCACAATTCTAGCAGTTGTGCTCTCGACTGGAAGATCTCTTGTCATTGTAGGACCTTGACTTAGAGCTTCTTTCTTTGCT
This sequence comes from Triticum dicoccoides, assembly GCF_002162155.2. Classification (NCBI taxonomy): domain Eukaryota; kingdom Viridiplantae; phylum Streptophyta; class Magnoliopsida; order Poales; family Poaceae; genus Triticum; species Triticum dicoccoides. Next base: position 106,043,901 of record NC_041385.1, read on the forward strand.
TCTACTCTTGTAGAATTTGTTGAAATTCTTCACCATTAAGCTCGATTCTTCATTGAAGGTTTGTTTCTCACTGGATGATGTGGGGGCTTCACATGAGGCTTTGTAAGCACCACTTGACTTGTTGTGAAGTTCCTCCTTATCCTTCAGTGACATCTCATGACCAACAATTCTACCAATGACCTCCGTTGGCTTGAGATCCTTGTAATTGGGCATCATTTGAATCAATGTGCACACGGTATCATATTTTCCATCCAATGCTCTTAGGATCTTCTTGATGATGAATCTATCGGTCATCTCTTCAGTCCCTAAGCCGGCAATCTCATTTGTGATAAGAGCAAGCCTAGAGTACATTTCAGCGACACCTTCACCATCCTTCATTTTGAACTTGTCAAGCTGACTTTGGAGCACATCCAACTTGGATTCCTTGACGGAGTCGGTACCTTCATGCATATCAATCAAAGTGTCCCAAATTTCCTTTGCATTCTCAAGACGGCTGATTTTGTTGAATTCTTCAGGGCACAATCCGTTGAAGATGATATCACAAGCTTGAGCGTTGTATTGCAACATCTTCAATTCTTCCGCATTAGCTTCACGGTTCGGCTCTCTCCCATCAAAGAATTCACCTTGCAAGCCAATACAAATAATAGCCCAAACGGCGGGGTTATGTCCGAGAATATGCATTTTCATCTTATGCTTCCAACTAGCAAAATTAGTTCCATCAAAGTAAGGACCTCTACGGTGATAATTTCCCTAGCTAGACAGCATACTCTCCTAGGTTGTGAAACCAAGGCTATGACCACCAAAAGCTTTGGAAATCAAAGCAAATGGAAACCAAAGCTCTGATACCACTTGTAGGACCTTGAAGTATGTCTAGAGGGGGGGGTGATTAGACTACTTGACCAATTAAAAACTTAACCTTTTCCCAATTTTAGAGTTTGGCAAATTTTAGCAATCTTTGGACAAGTCAAGCAATCATCACACAAATCAAGAAAGCATGCAAAGAGTATATAGGCAGCGGAAATTAAAGCATGCAACTTGCAAGAAAGTAAAGGGAAGGGTTTGGAGGATTCAAACGCAGTTGGAGACAAAAATGTTTTTGGCGTGGTTCCGATAGGTGGTGCTATCGTACATCCACGTTTATGGAGACTTCAACGCACGAAGGGTAACAATTGCGCGAGTCCACGGAGGGCTCCACCCACGAAGGGTCCACGAAGAAGCAACCTTGTCTATCCCACCATGGCCATCGCCCACGAAGGACTTGCCTCACTAGCGGTAGATCTTCACGAAGTAGGCGATCTCCTTGCCCTTACAAACTCCTTGGTTCAACTCCACAATCTTTGTCGGAGGCTCCCAAGTGACACCTAGCCAATCTAGGAGACACCACTCTCCAATAAGTAAGAAATGGTGCGTTGATGATGAACTCCTTGCTCTTGTGCTTCAAATGATAGTCTCCCCAACACTCAACTCTCTCTCATAGGATTTGGATCTGGTGGAAAGAAGATTTGAGTGGAAAGCAACTTGGGGAAGGCTAGAGATCAACATTCATATGGTAGGAATGGAATATCTTGGCCTCAACACATGAGTAGGTGGTTCTTTCTCAGAAATGGTAAGTTGGAAGTGTAGGTTTGTTCTGATGGCTCTCTCCACGAATGAAGAGGAGGTGGAGTGGTATATATAGCCTCCACACAAAATCTAACCGTTACACACAATTTACCAATCTCGGTGGGACCGAATCAATAAACTCGGTCAGACCGATTTAGTAAACCTAGTGACCGTTAGGATTTTTGGTGGGACCGACATGCAACTCGGTAGGACCGATATGGTTAGGGTTAGGGCTTAACATAATCTCGGTGAGACCGATTACACAAACTCGGTGAGACCAATTTTGGTAATTAGCTAACCAGAGAGTTGGTCAGGTAAACTCGGTGGGACCGATTTGCTCTTTTCGGTGAGACCGAAATGTTACAAAAGGGAAACAGAGAGTTTACATTGTAATCTCGGTGGGACCGATCGCTCATTTCGGTTGGACCGAAACGTTACAAAGGGAAACAGAGAGATTACAATCTCATCTCGGTGAGACCGAGATCCCTATCGGTGAGACCGATTTGCCTAGGGTTTGTGGCAGTGGCTGTGACATTTGAACTCGGTGGCGCCGGATAGAAAGAATCGGTGTGACCGATTTTGGCTTTAGGTTTAGGTCATATGAGGATGTAAGAAAGTAGTTGAGGGTTTTGGAGCATATCACTAAGCACATGAAGCAAGAGGCTCATTAAGAAATACCTCATCCCTCCTTGATAGTATTGGCTTTTCCTATAGACTCAATGTGATCTTGGATCACTAAAATATAAAATGAAGAGTCTTGAGCTTTTGAGCTTGAGGCAATCCTTTGTCCTTGATATTTTGAGGGATCCACTTTCATCATCCATGCCATGCCATTCATTGAGCTTTCCTCAAATATATGTCTTGGAATAGCATTAGCACAATGAGCTATATGTTGTTATGAATTACCAAAACCACCTAGGGATAGTTGCACTTTCAATTCTGCGCCTACCACAACCTCTACACCCACAACACCCACGAGTGTCAAGAGCTCAGAGCTGCTCGTGAAGGACGCATCGGTCGGTGCCCCGAGCGTAACGATCAGGGATACGACCGCGGAAGAGGAAGAGGCGGAGGACGATGGGAAGACCGAGGCTCTCGCCAGGAGTGGCATGACCGACCTCGTGAGGATCGCTGGCAGGAACGGCCTCGCGAGGGAGCTTGGAGAGATCAGCATCGCGAGGACCGACTGAAGGGCAACGCAGGCCTCCCTCCGTTGCCGGCACCAAGAAGGAATGACGACCACCACCAGGACGAGGGGGCTGGGGGCTTCCAGGAGCCGCGAGCCATCACTTGCATCCTGGGTGGTACCCAGGCCCCAGCCTCTCAGCGCATCTTCAAGCAGTTTGCTCGTGAGGTGAATGCAGTCCTTCCCAAGCTCGAGGCCATGCGCCCGCTAAGATGGTCCGCGTGCGCCGTCACCTTCAGCTCAGCAGACCAACTCAAGTGTGCGGCCATAGCCGGCATCCTCCCAATGCTCTGTTCCCCAGTCATCGGCAATGTGCAAGTCACTCGGACTCTCATCAATGGTGGTGCAGGCCTCAACGTCCTATCCGTCGAGATGTTCGACAACCTCCAAGTGCCCTATGATCAGCTCCAGCCTACCAAGCCTTTCTCTGGAGTCACTGACGGCCCCACCACTTCGATAGGGCAGGTTCACCTCCCTGTCACCTTCGGATAGTGCAACAACTACCGAACCGAGCTCATCGACTTCGATGTTGCTCATATTCGACTGCCACACAATGCCATTCTCGGGTATCCAGCCCTGGCCCAGTTCATGGCAGTAACCCACCATGGCGACAATGTTCTCAAGATGCTTGGAAGCGGCAGGGTTATCACAGTCCCCTGCGAAGAGAAGTACGCGGTGTGCTCGCTCGAGCACGCCTTTCAAGCAGCCTCAATTGAAGACCCAGACTACAAGAGCGACAACCCCCTTGGGTAGCTCCCAAGAAAAGAAAACATCGCCCGGCTCAAGGCCTCTAGAGATTGGCGTCTCCGAGGTGTGGCACCAAGATCTGCCCCCGCGCAAGGGGCGCCTCCCTCTGTCGCATAGGAAGGCGCGCCTAGCGCCCTCCTCGGGCAGGGCTCGGCGGATCTCTTCTGGAGGGCCTCAGACTTTGCCAGGATCACGAGGGAGGCGCTTGAGCACCACTTGGAGGCGTGCTTCGCAGCATGTTTCCCTCAAGATGGCAGGAGACAAGGGAGACCTAACCCTCAGGAGCTTACCACCGAGATCACTCGGGAGTTTCAAGAATCAAGAGTCATACGAGGCGATCGCCGCCTGCCTGGCGTGGCTCCCCATCTAGGTGAGGATGGAGGGCTGCGCGTCTGCATCAACGTACCAGGGCTCAATCAAGCCGCATCTCAGGAGCGCCTCTGGCCTTCACGCGTGGGACGCTGCGAGGGTCCCCCGCACAGCTACGTTCGCATGCCCTTCGGCCCACCGAACGCGGCTGCAGTCCAACAGTGACACCTACGGAACATTCTAGCGCCTCAGGAGGCCAGGCATCACAAGGTTCTGGCAGAGATAGAGGTGGCTCTCAGAGACCCACCAGGGGGGTCAGAACCTCTCGAGGTTCAGGAATCTGGTGGCTCCTGAGGGCTGGGCTCTTCGCTGTGTATCTTCAGCTACTCCAACACCCCTTCATCTGCAATAGAATCAGGTGACATCTTCCAAGTTCATTTCAGCTGGGAGCACCCCCAGGGCTGCATCATTCCCTGGCCGCGTGGGTCTGTCCCTACAACATGTATCCCATTTTGCTTATGTCTTATGTTTACCTTGCTAGGGGGCGCCCCTCGGGCTGCATCATCCCCTAAGTCGCTCGGGCCAGACCCAGTGGCTTGTACCCTCTCCTGCATTAGCTAAGCTAATTTGCCCTTCATGCTTAATCTGCCCATTATTGTGACCCATCCGATTGGCACCTACCACTGGAGATGCTCACGCTGGCACGGTGTCTGTGCATGGGTCCGTCCCTGCAATGCTGAAAAATCTGAGTGGTCTAGCTTTGGCCCGCGGCAGCCTCGCAAGCGTCACCTCACTAGGCCCTCAGTGCCCTCACCACTCTCAGAGCAACCAATGGCCGACCATCAATCATAGTGGCAATCCATGCCCCTCTCGTGTTGGTTTGCAGGAACCCCTCCGAGGCCAACCGCGGGTGGCATCACGAGCTCTCTCTATCTCCTTCCTGAGCGATCCGCTTGCATGCTAAAGGGGGGCTCCTGAGGACCGCCACTCAGGAGCTCTTACTGGCTCTCCAGCCCTCACCCCCTGGCCTTGACCACGGCATCGCGACCTGGCATACCAGCGGCGGTTGAGCTTGCTTGAGGGCCAGGACCTGAGGGTGTAGGGTGCCAAGGAAAGCAAGGGGAAGACAGGAGGAGCTCGCGAATACCTAACCCGGGTGTCGACGACCAAGCCCGGCGCAACGTGATGGAACGACCCCGTACCCTCGAGATAAGTTTCGCGCCTGTGACAGCCAGTCAATGCAACACATAACCCACACGTAAATGCAGCTCTATGGAGGCAACGTTGCTTGCCTTTCACATCTCTCGGCGGCTGCTTGCGTGCTAAAGGGGACCTCCTGAGCATCGCGCCTTAGGGGCTCTTACTAGACCTCGGGCCGCTCACCTCCTGGCCTTGACCACGGCATCGCGACCTGGCATACCAGTGAAGGCTGAAGCCTGCCTGGGGACCGGGACCTATCGGCGTAGAGCATCGAGTCGTCGCGAGATCAGAAAGGGGGAACCGAGACGGGACAGGATAGGCACTCGCACCATTTCATAATAGGGAAGATATCAACAAAAGATATTGCGGACCCTTTAGACGCCCCCATGGGGGATTTTTTCTGATTCCTCGCACGGAACAAAAACATGAATCCTAAGTGGCCCAAGCTACATATGCCTCCATGGCTGGCTCCATCATCAACAGTGGGCGACGGGAGGCTGACGCCAACCACATCCAGATCAGCTGCGTCGGCACCCAGGTGTAGCCGCTTTGCCCCGGGAGCAACGCGAGCTCGGGGGCACGTAGCTGTCGTCGCTCGTCTCCGGAGTCGCGAGGAGCTCGGGAGAGCCGCTGGACTCCCAGGCATTACTGCTGCTTCCTGAAGAGCTGACGGGGAAGCGGGTGGCAGGCCCAGCCTTCGCCATGTCGGCGTCTTGGCTGCCTCCTTTGGGGCAGCACTCCAGCCGTCGGCCTTCCACGTCGAAGACCTTGAAGAGCAGCGTCGAAGCGCCATCATATTCGAAATGAATCACGAGGACGCCCTCTGTTCGGCAGACTCGGGCGACCTCGCCGCAGCCTCGGGTCATGAAGACCTTCCCCGAAGCGGCAACTTCAACCTCCGCTCCGGTCGCAGGGGTGCTGCAGTCAGCATGCTGCAGCCAAAGCTCAAGAGGCCCCCTCGGCGGCATCTCAAGGGCGAAGAACGCGGGGAAGCGGATCCAAGTGCTCGGAGGCATGGCGGCATGAAGCACAAGCTCACGAGGAGAGTCCGCGACATGGACTCCGGGAGCAACTGCGCACCGCCGTGGCTCATCGGCCTCTTCGGCGGCGTGGGCGGCGACGCTCGCCGTCCCCTTCTTTAGGGCCTCCTGCCCGGTGCAGGGGTAGCGGGAACCCTGGAGGCGGTCTCTCGTACCAAGGCCTCGTCATCACCGGCCACGCGACCACATCATGGCGGCGCTAAACCGGCCGCTTCCTTGGCGGGAGAGGGTCAGGCCCCTCCCTGGGGGCCTTACATTTCTCTGCGGCTGAGAATCGGCGGAGCGGTGCCATCGGCGTCAGGAGCAGAGGAGAAGCGAGGAAGAAGAAGCAGGCAGAACAAGGAGGGGTGGACAGCGGGGGCTCACGCCTTCCCGCACTTATAGCACGGAGGAGACCAACCGTCAGCCTCCGTGATCACAAGTAATGATGACTCTCTGTTTGCATGCAGCAGGCTCTCGTCAAATCGGGCAGTTGCCGAGGCAGCGTGGGGAAGCGGAGACGCCCACGTACAATCAAGTCGCCAGGCATCGCTCAAGGCCTCAGGCTGTTGGGGCACGCGGCGCTCCGCACTTGACCTTTGGCTTCGCCGCTAAGCCAAGTCCGAGCACGCCTTGGGCCCGGGGGCTACTGTCGGCATCCTGGATATGGGGGTATCCAGACTTGCATGCATTCAGCCTGCGGCGCGGCTCATCAGTGGCCCCGTTTGGCCCGTCTTCATCAACACAAGCTCAAGACCCTCACGAGGGGCCAAGCCTCGCGGGGCGGATGACGTAAGGCTTCCTCAGGGGCGGCCTCGCCAGGCAGGCTCACGAGGAGGTGGAGAGATCAAGGCGAGGAGCACCTTGCGAGGTGCACATGACGCAAGCCATGACGATCGAGACCAGGCGGGCGCCAGACGGGCGCTGACCAGCGCAGTGTCCTTATTTCCCCTTTGGTGTTAAGGGGGCAAGCGCAGGCGCAGAGTACCAAGGCATCAGGAAAAGGTTTCCATATTGGTGCAAAAATTCCAAGACCAGGAGGATGGCAAGACGGAGGTCACCGTGGAGCCCAAGGCGGCGTCATCGCCAGTGCTTTTGACAGTTGAAGACCACCTTTAGCCAGGATAGATTGTACTAGTTGTCCCCCTTCAAATACCGCCATTGTGGAATCCCTCCCCGCTCAATATTTCGGAAGAGGACCGAGGCCTCTATAAATAGGACTAGACACTCTCAAGGTAAAGGGATCGACCAATCAAACCTTGGCCAAAACCACCCACACCAGCACAAGAACTCCTCCCATCACGAGGCTGTTCTTCCCCTGTACTGTTCCTCATCAGCCCAAGAGGCAATCCACACACCACACACTGGAGTAGGGTATTACACCACAATGGTTGCCTGAACCAGTATAAATCTCGCGTCCCTTGTGTTGTTCATCTTGCTAACTTAGAACCGCGGCGAGGCGAGGGAATAGATCGGTAGGGAAAAGATCTCCACGCGCACCCCAGAGTTTGAACCTCAAGAGTTTGCCGGAACCGGAAATCCGATAGACTATAAAGATACAATATAGAAGACTTCGTGCCGTGTCCGGATGGGACTCTCCTTTGCGTGGAAGGTAAGCTTGGCGTTACGGATGTATAGATTTCCTTCTTTGTAACTGACTCTGTGTAACCCCAACCCCCTCCGGTGTCTATATAAACCGGAGGGTTTAGTCTGTAGGACGAGAACAATCAGAATCATAGGCTAGCTTCTAGGGTTAGCCTCTTCGATCTCGTGGTAGATCAACTCTTGTAATACTCACAGCATCAAGATCAATCAAGCAGGAAGTAGGGTATTACCTTCATAGAGAGGGCCCGAACCTGAGTAAACATTGTGTCCCCCGCCTCCTGTTACCATTAGCCTTAAACGCACAATTCGGGACCCCTACCTGAGATCCGCCGGTTTTGACACCGACAGATAGCATGACAGAATTTCGCATATATGATGTCTATCTAAATTGGATAGCATAACATGACAGAATTCAAAGATATGATGACTAACTAAACAGGATGACATGAGATAATTATATGGTGTCTTTAGTAAACAGGTTCGCATGATATAATTCACATACATGTTATCTATGTAATCAGGATCGCATGATATAATTCACATGTGTGATTTATATATGATGTCTGAACTAAGAACATGGTGTTGCACATTGTGTATATGATGTCTAAACTATGCAATGCAAGACACCATATGCATGATATGAGCAGTATAACCGTGCCAAGTTAGAGCATACACCTCGGTGGGGAAATAGGACTGGTCATCTGTCTCTGAATCCATCTCTGAGGAGCTATCTGGACATATCAAGAGATCTGCTTTGACAGGTAGCACTATCTGCTCTGAAGACCTTGTTTTCACTCCAGATTTTTTCCATCACCCACTCAAATGGCTGATTCACAGGAAGAGTAGGTGAATGTACTATCATTGTCAACAAATGGAAATATAATGAAAAAAAGGAATGGCAATGTATAATTCAATTATATGATGCCAAGCTAAGCAGGATGGCATTTCATATTCTCATATATTATGGCTGGCTAAAAAAGATGAGATTGCATAATTCACATATATGATATAGAAACTAAAGAAGTGGCATTACAGAACATGCCTGAACTAAGCAGCAGACATATATGATGTCAAATGTAAGCACCGCAAGGCAACATATGCATGATATGACCAAAATCATCGTGCCAAGTTGAAGCAAACACCTCGGGGGGGTGTAAATAGGAGTGGTCAGCTCCGACTGAATCCGCATCCGAACGGATATTGATACATCTCCATCATATCTACTTTTCCAAACTCGTTTGCCGTTGCTCCGACTGAACTAGCCCAGACTGACCCTGTTTTCAGCAGAATTGCGATGGTGTTGTTTTTGTGCAGAAATTAAAGTTCTTGGATTGACCTGAAAATTTACGGAGAATTTTTGTGGAATATATATAAGATACTAGTGGAAAAATATACCAGAGGGGGGCCACCCAGGAGCCACAAGCTCAGGGGCACACCTAGCAAGCTTGTGGCCCCCCTAGACCTCCGCCAACCTTAACTCCGACTCCATAGATACCTATTCGATAAGAAAAAATCTGAGAGAAGGAATCATCATGTTTCACGACACAGAGCTGCCGCCATCTTCGGTTCTTCATCAAGAGGGCTTGTCTGGAGTCTGTTCGAGGCTCCATAGGGTGGAATCCATTGTCGCCGTCATCATCTACCTTCCTCCATCACCAAATTCATGATGCTCATCAACGGCATTGAGTAATTCCATCATAGGCTTGCTGGACGGTGATGGGTTGGATGAGATTTGTCATGTAATCGAGTTAGTTCTGTTAGGTCTTGATCCCTAGTATCCACTATGTTCTGAGATTGATATTTCTATGACTTTTCTATGCTTAGTGCTTGTCACTAGGGCCTGAGTGGCATGATTTCAGATCTAAAACTATTATGTTTTCATGAATATCTGTGTGTGATGACCCACAAGTATAGGGGATCTATCATAGTCCTTTCGATAAGTAAGAGTGTAGAACCCAACGAGGAGTGGAAGGAAATGACAAGCAGTTTTCAGCAAGGTATTCTCTGCAAGCACTAAAATTATCGGTAACAGATAGTTTTGTGATAAGATAATTTGTAACGAGTAACAAGTAACAAAAGTAACTAAGGTGCAGCAAGGTGTACCAATCCTTTTTGTAGCAAAGGACAAGCCTGGACGAACTCTTATATAAAGCAAAGCGCTCCCGAGGACACTGTCAACCTAGTTTTCATCATGGTCATATGTTTCGCGTTCGTTACTTTGATAATTTGATATGTAGGTGGACCGGTGCTTGGGTGTTGTCCTTCCTTGGAAAAGCCTCCCACTTATGATTAACCCATCTCGCAAGCATCCACAACTAAGAAAGAAGAATTAAGATAAATCTAACCATAGCATGAAACATGTGGATCCAAATCAGCCCCTTACGAAGCAACGCATAAACTAGGGTTTAAGCTTTTGTCACTCTAGCAACCCATCATCTACTTATTACTTCCCAATGCCTTCCCCTAAGCCCAAATCACGGTGAAGTGTCATGTAGTCGATGTTCATATAACACCACTAGAGGAAAGACAACATACATCTCATCAAAATAAGAGAGAAAGGCATAAGTATTGTGCTATAACGTGTAATAACAACCCATGATGCAACAAATATTGATATAAAAGCATGATGCAAAATGGACGTATCAACTCCCCCAGGCTTAGACCTCACTTGTCCTCAAGCGAAAGCCGATATCAAAAAATATGTCCACATATTTAGAGATAGAGGTGTCGATAAAATAAAATACGGACATGAGGGCATCATGATCCTCTTTAGAACAGCAACATGTATTGTCATATGATTTCTTATGCTAAAGTAACTATCTATTCACATGGTAAAGTATGAATCAGAAACTTCATTAAAAACTAACAAACTATGATCTCGATCATTGAAGTAATTGCAATTTATCATAACATCGGAAAGAGTCAATATATGAGCTTCTCAGCAAGTCCACATACTCAACTATCATTTAGTCTTTCACAATTGGTAACACTCAAGCGATACTTATGGGTACAAAGTTTCAATCGGACATAGAGAAAGATAGGGGCTTATAGTTTCGCCTCCCAACCTTTTACCTCAAGGGTAATGTGAACAATAATACTTTATGATAACCTGCATCCGAGTGGATATATATATATATATATATATATATATATATATATCTGGATCTCTCCAACACATAGTGCTTGCCAAAAGGAAAAGGTGCAAAAAGGAAAGGTGAAGATCACCATGACTCTTGTATAAGGGTAGAAGATAAAAGTAAGAGATAGGCCCTTCACAGAGGGAAGCAGAGGTTGTCATGCGCTTTTATGGTTGGATGCACAAAATTTTAATGCAAAAGAACATCACTTTATATTGCCGCTTACGATAAAAAACTTTATTATGCAGTCTGTCGGTTTTATTTCTTCCATATCACAAGTTCGTATAAAGCTTATTTTCTTCACACTAATAGATCATACATATTTAGACAGCAATTTTTATTTCTTGCACTGATGAAAACTTACTTTTAGGTATGGTGGACTCTCATGGGAAAACTGGGTTTAAGGGATGTTTGGAAGAACAAGTAGTATCTCTACTTGGTGCAAAGGATTTGGCTAGCATACAAGGGAAAATAAAGCTCAACATGTTGGAGGATCCATGAAAATATAACTTCTATCCGAATATAAGAAAACATAATTCATTATGTTGTCTTTCTTGTCCAACTCAACTTTTTAGCGTGTCATGTTTTAATGAGTGCTCACAATTACAAAATATGTCCAAGATAGTATATTTGTCAACTCTCAACAACTTTTATTCATCATACATTTTATATGTGAAGTCATTACTCTCCATAAGATCAATATATGATCTTTTTATTTCCTTTTTTATTTCTTTCTCTTACTTTTATACCCTCAAGATCATAGCAAGAAAGCAAAGCCCTCAACTCAAAACTACTCTTTATTACATAGATAGAGATCAAAACAAAACTCAGAGCTAGATCATACTAAAGACTTTATTCTACTAGATCAAAATATAACCAAAGGATCGAACTAAGAAAAACCATAAAAGTAAAAGGTGTGATGGTGATACAATGGTGGGGCACCTCCCCCAAGCTTGGTAGTTGCCAAGGGGAGTGCCCACAACCATGTATTTATGTCTCTTTCTTCGGAGGTGGTGATGATGGTGTTGTTGATGTAGTAGGCTTGTCATCCATATTCCTCAGCTTACGCTTGAGGATAGAATTTTCCTCCCTTAAGTCATTGATCTCCTCTTCAAGCCTTAATATCTTTTTACATAGTTCCTATTTTTTTCCTACAAGAGACAAAAAGGGATAAACCCGATCTTAGGTATCTTTGCTTTATTAGGAAGACTTGAATTTTTGAACTCCACGTGCATGTCCCCAAGTTGGGGTAGTGGGATGTCCTCTTCATCGGAGCTTCTCTCTTCCTTTCCTTTCATATCATAATCTTGTTCTTCCTCCGTGGTTCAACCATAATGCTCCACATCCCCGTAGGCCTTGGGGTTAGAGATGAAATCAACAATGTAGATTTCTCCCTCTGAATCTTGAGATGACATATTTTCAGATCTGCCAGGAAAACAACACAAAACAAGAACAAAGGATTTTGTCATGGTACGGTGGTCAAAACCTTCGGGAGATTATATAATGAATTTTTACCGACCAAAAGAAGTATTGTGCAAGAAAATGGAGTCCGGAGGGCACACGAGGTGGCCACAAGGCAGGGGGTGCGCCCTCCACCCTTGTGGTCTCCTCGTGTCTCTTTCTTACTACTTTTAATTTTCCTAATTTTTTAAATATTCCAAAACGGATAAAGATTGCTATTAGAACAGTTTTGGAGTCGGTTTACTTACCGTACCACATACCTATTCCTTTTCGAAGTCTGAAACATTATGGAAAGTATCCCTTATGTACTCCTCCGGTGTTACGATATTAGTACCTGAGATATAATGTTTGATTCTTTGACCGTTTACTACCTTCGGGTTTGTGCCTTCGGCGTTGTTGATTTTGATGCAAGGACCTTCCCATTTAGAGAGAAGCTTTCCTGCAAAAAATCTTAAACGAGAGTTGTGTAGCAAAACATGATCACCTACATTAAACTCATGCTTTTGTATCCTTTTGTCATGCCATCTTTTAACTTTTTCTTTAAACAACTTGGCATTCTCATCGGCTTGGGTTCTTCATTCATCAAGTGAGCTAATGTCAGATCACCTCTTCTCACCGGCAAGATTGGAATGATAGTTGAGCTCTTTGATTGCCCAATAAGCTTTATGTTCTAGTTCAAGAGTTAAATTACAAGCCTTTCCATAAACCATTTTATATGCGGACATACCCATAGGGTTTTTATAAGCAGTTCTATAAGCCCATAATGCATCATCAAGTTTCTTAGACCAATTCTTTCTAGATCTATTAACAGTCTTTTGCAAAATTAATTTAATCTCTCTATTTCTCAATTGTACCTAACCACTAGATTGAGGATGACACGGAGATGCGATTCTATGGTTAACACCATACTTAGCAAGCATTTTACGGAAAGCACCATCAATAAAATGTGAACCACCATCAGTCATTAAATATCTAGGGACTCCAAACCTCAGAAAATTAACTTCTTTAAGCATCTTAATAGAAGTGTTATGATCACCACTACTAGTTCGAATAGCTTTTAACCACTTAGTGACGTAATCAACGGCAACTAAAATATGTGTATACCCATTAGAGGAAGGAAAAGGTCCCATATAATCAAAGCCCCAAACATCAAATGGTTCAATAACAAGTGAATTGTTCATGGGCATTTCCTGACGTCTACTAACAATGCCAATTCTCTGGCATTCATCACAAGACAAGACAAACTTACGAGCATCCTTGAAGAGACTAGGCCAATAGAAACCAGATTGCAATACCTTATGTGCATTTCTATCTCCAGCATGGTGTCATCCGTAAGCCTCGGAGTGGCACTTGCGTAGGATCTATTCATGTTCATGCTTAGGTAAACAACATCTAATAACACCATCTACTCCTTCTTTATAAAGATGTGGATCATCCCAAAAGTAATGTATAAAATCATAGAAAAACTTTTTTCTTTTGCTGGTATGTGAAACTAGGTGGTATAAATTTACCAACACTGTAATTAGCATAATCAACATACCATGGAGTATTACGAGAAGCATTTATGACAGCTAATTAATCATCAGGAAAACTATCATCAATAGGCAGTGGGTCATCAAGAACATTTTCTAACCTAGACAAGTTGTCAGCAATGGGTTTCACAACTCCCTTTCTATCAATAATATGCAAATCAAATTCTTGTAGCAAGAGAACCCATCCAATAAGTCTAGGTTTACCATCTTTCTTTTTCATAGGATATTTACTAGCAGCATGATCAGTGTGAACAGTTACTTTGGAATCAACAATATAAGATCTAAACTTATCACAAGCAAATACAACTGCTAATAATTCTTTTTTAGTAGTAGCATAATTCTCTGATCACTGTCTAGAGTTTTACTAGAATAATGAATAACATTCGATTTCTTATCAACTATTTCCCTAGAACAACACCAACATCATAATCACTAGCATCGCACATAATTTCAAAGGGTAAATTCCAATCAGGTGGCTGAACAATAGGTGCAAAAATCAAGGCCTTTTTAAGTATTTCAAATGCTTCTACACAATCATCATAAAAAGGAACATCTTTTTGCAAGAGATTAGTGAGAGGCCTAGAAATTTTAGAGAAGTCTTTAATAAACCTCCTATAGAAACCAACATGGCCAAGGAAACTTCTTATACCTTTGATATCTTTAGGACAAGGTGTCTTTTCAATAACATCTACTTTAGCTTTATCAATTTCAATACCTCTTTCGAAAATTTATGCCCCAAGAGAATACCTTCATTAACCATAAAGTGGCACTTCTCCCAATTCAAGACGAGATTAGCTTCTTCACATCTCTGCAAAACTCGATCAAGGTGGCTTAAGTAATCATTAAAAGAAGTTTCATAAACGGAGAAATCATCCATGAAAACCTCAACAATATTTTCACAAAAGTCAGAGAATATAGTAGTCATACATCTTTGAAAGGTAGCAGGTGCATTGCGTTAAATCAAAAGGCATACGTCTATAAGCAAAGGTACCGAAAGGGCAAGTAAAAGTAGACTTTTCCTGATCATCTTTTGACACGGGTATTTGAGAGAAACCAGAATAACCATCTAGAAAACAGAAATGTGTATGTTTGGATAGTATTTCTAGCATTTGATCAATAAAAGGTAGAGGGTAATGATCTTTTCTAGTAGTTTTATTTAATTTGCAGAAATCAATTACCATTCTATAACCTGTAGCAATTCTTTGTGGGACCAATTCATTCTTATCATTAGGAACAACAGTAATACCTCCCTTCTTAGGGACACAATGAACGGGACTTACCCACTTACTATCAGCAATAGGATAAATTATACTTGCCTCCAGAAGCTTTAGTATTTCATTTTTTACCACTTCTTTCATCTTAGGGTCTAACCGTCGTTGATGATCAACAACTGGTTTAGCATTAGGCTCCAAATTAATTTTGCGCTGACATAGAGTGGGACTAATGCCCATAAGATTATCAAGAGTATATCCAATAGCAGCACAATGCTTCTTCAGAGTTTTCCATAATTTCTTTTCTTCATGCTCTGAAAGGTTGGCACTAATAATAACAGGATATATCTTCTTTTCATTAAGATAAGCATATTTCAGAGTATCAGGTAATTGTTTAAGCTCAAATACGGGATCACCCTTGGGTGGAGGAGGATCCCCATGAATTTCAACAGGCAAATTATGTTCAAAAATAGGTACTTGATTAAAGAATATTTCATCTATTTCCCTTCTTTCATTCATAAACATATCATTTTCATGTTCTAGAAAATATTGTTCTAAATGATCAGTAGGAGGCACGTCAATAGAAGCAAGACCAATAATTTCATCCTTACTAGACAATTATTTACCATGGGGTTGTCTACGAAATTTGAAGAAATTAAAATCATGAGACATGTCCCCTAAACCAACAGTAACAATATCTTTCTCACAGCCTATCTTAGCATTAACAGTGTTCAAGAAAGGTCTACCAAATATAATGGGACAAAAATCATCTTTTGGGGAAGCAAGGACAAGAAAATTAGTAGAGTATTTTATTTTCCCACACAAAACTTCAACATCTCTAACAATCCCAATTAGCAAAATAGTATCTCTATTGGCAAGCTTCATAGTAACATCAATATCTTCTATCTCAGCAGGTGAAGTATCATTCATAATTTCTTGGTATAAGGTATAAGGTATTGCACTCACACTAGCACCCACATCACATAAGCCATGATAACAGTGATCTCCTATTTTAACAAAAGCAATAGGCTTGCCAACAACAGGTCTATGTTTATCTTTAATATCGGGTTTAGCAACCCTAGCAGCTTCATCACAAATATAAATAACATGCCCATCAACATTATCGACCGAGAGATCTTTAACCATAGCAAAACTAGGTTCAACTTTAATTTGCTCAGGGGGTGTAGGTGTTTTAGTATAACTCTTATGAACCACAGTTGAAGCTTTAGCATGATCCTTTATTCTAACAGGAAAGGGTGGTTTCTCAATATAAGCAGTAGGAACAATCCGATCAACATTATAATTAATTGTTTCTTCTTCAACTTTAATAGGCTCTACTACTTTCACTTCAGTGGGAGGATGATATTTAAACCACTTCTCCTTAGGGAGATCAACATGAGTAGAAAATGATTCATAGAAAGAAGCTACTATCTCAGAGTCAAGTCCATATTTAGTGATAAAATCATAAAAAGCATTGGTATCCATAAAAGATTTAACACAATCAAACTAAAGTTTATACCTAACTCCTTACCTTCGTCAAGTTTCCAATCTTCAGAGTTGCGTTTAATTCTTTCCAATAAATCCCATTTGAATTCAATAGTGTTCTTCGTAAAAGAACCAAAGGCGCTTCACTCCCTGGTAATGGCACCAGAAAAGAGTCTTGATGACCCATAAGTATACGGATCTATCACAGTCCTTTCTATAAGTAAGAGTGTCGAACCCAACGAGGAGCATAAGGAAGTGACAAGGGGTTTTCAGCAAGGTATTCTCTGCAAGCACTGCAATTATTGGTAACAGATAGTTTGTGATAAGATAATTCGTAACGAGTCACAAGTAACAAGAGTAACTAAGGTGCAGCAAGGTGGCCAATCCTTTTGTGGCAAAGGACAAGCCTGGACGAACTCGTTTATAAAGCAAAGCAATCCCGAGGACACATGGGAATTACTGTCAAGCTAGTTTTCATCATGCTCATATGATTCACGTTCGTTACTTTGATAATTTGATATGTGGGTGGACCGGTGCTTGGGTGTTTTCCTTCCTTGGACAAGCCTCCCACTTGTGATTAACCCCTCTCGCAAGCATCCGCAACTGCAAAAGAACAATTAAGATAAATCTAACCATAGCATGAAACATGTGGATCGAAATCATCCCCTTACGAAGCAACACATAAACTAGGGTTTAAGCTTCTGTCACTCTAGCAACCCGTCATCTACTTATTACTTCCCAATGCCTTCCCCTAGGCCCAAATCACGGTGAAGTGTCATGTAGTCAATGTTCACATAACACCACTAGAGGAAAGACAACATACATCTCATCAAAATATCGAACGAATACCAAAGTCACATGATTACTTATAACAAGATTTCTCCCATGTCCTCAGGAACAAATGTAACTACTCACAAAGCATATTCATGTTCATAATCAGAGGATTATTAATTATCATTAAGGATCCCAACATATGATCTTTCACCGAATAATGCAACTAGCATCAACTACAAGGAGTAATGAACACTACTAGCAACCCATAGGTACCAATCTGAGGTTTCGAGACAAAGATCGGATACAAGAGATGAACTAGGGTTTGAGAGGAGATGGTGTTGGTGAAGATGTTGATGTAGATTGAACCCCTCTTGATCAGAGGATCGATGGTGATGACGATGGCTTCTATTTCCCCCTCCCAGAGGGAAGTTTCCCCGGCAAAACAGCTCCGCCGGAGCCCTAGATTGGTTCTACCCAGGTTCCGCCTCGAGACGGCGGCGCGCTTTGTCCCGAAAGCTTCCTTCTGATTTTTTCCAGGTCAAAATGCATCATATAGCAGAAGATGGGCATCAGGGGCCTGCTAGGTGGCCCACAATGTAGAAGGGCACGCCCAGGGGGTAGGACACGCCCTCCACCCTTGTGGATGGTAGGTGGCCCCGCTCTAGTGCTTTCTTCGCCGAATATTTTTTATTAATTCCATAATGACTCTTCGTGAAGTTTCAGGACTTTTGGAGTTGTGCAGAATAGGTCTCTAATATTTGCTCCTTTCCAGCCTAGAATTCTAGCTGCCAGTGTTCTCCCTCTTCATGTAAACCTTTGTGAAATAAGAGTGAAAAGGCATAAGTATTGTGCTATAACGTGTAATAACAGCCCATGATGCAACAAATATCAATATAAAAGCATGATGCAAAATGGACGTAACAGTGTGTTCTTGATCCTATCTTGCAAGTTATATGCACCTATTACAAGTTATGATCCGCATACCCCAATGTGACAATAATTGGGATTCTTTCCGGTGATGACCGTAGTTTGAGGAGTTCATGTATTCACTAAGTGCTAATGCTTTGTTTCGGTTCTCTATTAAAAGGAGGCATTAATGTCCCTTAGTTTCCTTATGGACCCCTCTGCCATGGGAGGGTAGGACAAAAAATGTCATGCATGTTCTTTTTCATTAGAACGTATGACTGCATATATATGGAATACATGCCTACATTACATTGATGAATTGGAGCTAGTTCTATGTCGCCCTAGGTTATGACTGCTACATGATGAATATTATCCAACACAATTATCCATCGCTGATCCAATGCCTACGAGATTTTCACATATTGATCTTTGCTAACTTAATTTCGTTGTTGCTGTTGTTACAATCATTACAAAACTACTACTGTTACTATTGCTACTATTACCGTTACTATCATACTACTTTGAAGATATTAAGTCTTTCAGGTGTAGTTGAATTCACAACTCAACTGCTAATACTCGTGAATATTCTTTGGTTCCCTTGTGTCGGATCAATAAATTTGGGTTGAATACTCTATCCTCGTAAATTGTTGTGATCCTCTATACTTATGGGTATCAAGACCTTTTAATGGCGCCGTTGCCAGGGATCATATCTCTATTTGCTAAGTCACTTGGGATTTGTATCCGTTGATCTCTATGAAGAATCTAAAAGATACTAGAACCAAGATCGTTCCCTCTAGGGCGAGGGGAGGTTAGGAACTGCTATCTAGCTCTGCACTTGATTCACCTTCTGTTTTGTGTAAGCTTGGGAAACCGCCACCTGCTGTTATGGTGGTCGACTAGAAAAACTGCTCTGTTGAAGACTCCATGATATCTGCTCCAACTTCATCAACATAGTCATCATCGCTATCGTCTGGGTCCGAGTCGGTGTCGTCGATGATGATGTAGTTCTCCGAGCAAGTGCAATCATCGTTTTCTCCTCCAGTCGTGGGAAATCCCATAAACACCTTTAGCTTCATCTCCAGATCTTCATTCTTCTCCACGAGTGTTGCTATTTCCTCCTCATATCCATCGCATGTAGACTTGAGTTCTTCCTCCAATTCCATGATCTTGGTCATAGCCTTCTTTAGATCTATCATGCTTGCGCACATCTGGTTCTCCTGGCGATGAATGTGGTGGTTTAACTCCTGGATGAAAGCTACAATTGATCTATCCTTCCGGGTGCTGATCATCTCCCGTTGCTCATCTCGGCGCCCAGAAATCTGGTAAATAGTATCCTTGAGATCCTTGTGGTAAACTTCTCCAATGCGTCCCATTGTGATGTGGGATGCCATGCTCTTTCCTAGACTCTAGGTTGGTGCATCAAAGGAAAACTCTATGGGCTCGGTGACTGGCATGAACGTCCTTCCTGGAACTTGAACTTGAATCATCCACTACAAAAAAAGACACATCCGTGACATTTTGGGCCGAACAAAAAAAAATTATGTCAAACATATGACACTTCTATGATGATAATTATGACAAAACCCGGTATCATCATAGATGTGGTGGGCTCCAACTTCTATGAAAAAAAATCACGACAGAAAATGGGCTTTTCGTCCTGGGCGGGCCGGAGATGTAGCCGCATGACATCTTTGGGCTGTCCATGATGGAAAAAACCGTGGTAGAAGCGAGGGGGCGGAAAATTTCGGGGAGTTGCCTGTTACGGTGGGAGGTCGGGGGCCGAGCGATGCACGTTTCTCTCGTACACGTACGCGCGTGTGTGCGAGGCGTTTGCTCTAACTGAACCCAAGCGAGGCGTTGGGCTCTAACTGAACCCGAGCGATTGCACTGCAGGAACGCATTCCTGAACCCGAGCGATCGATCGATGGCTGTTAACTGAATTCGATGGAGCGATTCCTTCGCTACTGCTGCTAACTGAAGCCGATCGATTGGATGAAC
>NC_041385.1:106064268-106088052 GCF_002162155.2 Triticum dicoccoides
GTGGAGGGGTGGCCATGGAGGGGTGGTTGAACAGGACCCCGTGGTGTGGAGGGCTGGATGAACAGTAGACGATGGAGGGGTGGATGAGTAGTAGAAGGTGGAGGGGTGGTTGAACAGTAGCCAGTGGAGTAGCGCGCGGTGGAGGCTGGATGAACAGGAGCCTGTGGAGGCTGGAGGAGGTTGACGGTAGCCCGTGGAGACTAGAGGAGGTCGACGGTGGAGATGAACAGTATCCCATGGAGTCCTGTTTTGCGGTATGCCACACCCCTCCCAATGAACAGGACCCCCGTTTTGACCGTACCAGGTCTGTTTCATCCGTTTTGCGGTACGCCACACGCTTCCCGATCAACAGGACCCCCGTTTCGACCGTAGGAGGTCGGTTTCGTCCGTTTTGCGGTACACCACACCCCTCTCGATCAACAGGACCCCCGTTTCGACCGTAGGAGGTCCGTTTCCTCCGTTTTGCGGTACGCCACACCCCTCCCGATCAATAGGACCCCGTTCCGAACGTAGGAGGTCCGTTTCCTCTGATGTGCGGCCAGGCCTCGTTTCCATCGCCTGTTCCGTCCAAGCCCTCCCGATGAACACGACCACGCATTCTGTTCCGACCCAGCCGGCTGGCTCCCCATGAACACGACGACGACGTTGTTTCTCCGTTCCGCCCCAGCCATGTACGTATGCGTGAGTAGGCGTTCGAGACCCTGCCCGTATGTATGTACGTGGTCGTATTTTCTTTCTTGCACCCTCGTCGTTGTACGTACGTGTACATGCTACGTGCGCGCCTCTACTACGACACGTGCGCGCCTCTACTACGACACGTGTGTGCCTCTACATCGACTAGTATGTACATACACTTTCGCGACCAGAATGACAACGCTACGTACGCTTCGACCAGGTGGGTCCCAACTGTCAGGCACTTCCTTGCCTGCAAAGATATAGCTGGTGGGTCCCAGCAGTCAGGGGGGCGAATCGTTTTGGTTTTTTTTGCTCGGACGCACTTCCTTGCGTGCGAAGGTGTAGCTGGTTGGTCCCAGCAGTCAGGAGGGAAACGTTTTTTTCGCGAAATACAGTGGCCCGTCTGGTGGGTCCCTGCTGTCAGGTGGAGGAATCATTATTTTCCGCATAATAAGGAGGCACTTCCTTGCTGTGGCCGTGGACCTAGCTGTCAGCCTCTTGACGTACAGTCCACGTCCGATGGAAGTCGTTCCTTAACCATATTGACCATGCCGTGCCTAGAGCACCAGGGCGGTGGACGACGGCGAGGCCTAGGAAGGGGATGACGCGGAGCCGGTGAACACGCGGCAGTGGATGCCCACGCGGAGAGGAGTATGAGTATTCACTCGTTCAGCTGTGGTGTGAGGCTGCCGTTGCCGCAGGGCCTGGCCTAAGGTGGTAATAGTAGAGGGCGGTGAGGCCTCCGCGGCAGCACAGCCGGCCACGGGAGGCAGGAGTAGGCGGCACGACCGGTGCTGCTTTGGGCGGCTAGAGCAAGAAGACCAGAGGTTGAAGAAGCACTACGGTCGTTGGATGGACATCGTACGGTCACTAGAGCTAGAATCGTTCATATTGCCTAAGTTGACAAAGCCCTCCGTCCCTGTCAACTTAGTAGGCCCACAAGTCAGCTTCCCACCAAGGTGAGTCCCAGCTAGCAGGGGGAGTATTCATTTTTTTGTGCGTAATAAAGAGGCACTTTCGGTGGGTCCGAGCTGACAACGGGGGGAACGTTTTTTCGCGAAATACGGTGGCCCGTCCTATGGGTCCCAGTAGTCAGGGGGGAAACTTTTTTTCGCGAAATAAGGTGGCCCGTCCAGTGGGTCCCTGCTGTCAGGTGGAGGAATAATTATTTTGCACATAATAAGGAGGCACTTCCTTGCGGCCACCGTGGACCCAGCTGTCAACCTCTCCACGTACAGTACTCTTCCGATGGAAGTCGGTCGTTGACCATGTTGACCATGCTACACCGAGAGCACCAGGGCGGTGGACGATGACGATGCCTAGGAAGGGAACGACGCGGAGCCGGGGAAGACGCAACAGTGGAAGCCCGCGCGGAGAGGAGTACAAGGGTTCGCTGGTTCGGCTGTGGTGTGAGGCTGCCGTCGCAGCAGAATAACAGGGGGTTTGGGTGAGTGGATGGATGGCCTAGCCAGCGGTGGGAGTAGTATGGGGGCGGTGAGGCCTCCGCGGCAGCACAACCGGCCATGGGAGGCAGGAGCATGCGGCACGACCGGCGCTGCTTTGGGCGGCTAGACCAAGAAGACCAGAGCTTGAAGAAGCACTACGGCCGTTGGATGGACATCGTATGGTCACTGAAGCTAGAATCGTTTATATTGACTAAGTTGACAAAGCCCTTGGTACGCTCCAACTTAGTAGGCCCACAGGTCAGCCTCCGAAATGGTGCACCCCAGATGTCAGGGGGAGGAATCATTTTTTGGCCGGCCGAAGCTAAGAATATCCGAGATTGAAGAAGAAGCACGACAACCGTTGGATAGATATCCAACAGCCACTACTGCTAGAACCGTGTGTTGACTATAATAAGTTGACAAAGCCTTGCATACGCGTCAACTTATTTTTTTAGGGGACGCGTCACTTAGTAGGCCCACAAGTGTGTGGCAGAAAACTTATAGCCCATTTGCGTTTTGTAAGAATGTACAACCCATTTTTGAATTCTAATGGAATTTACAACAGCCCATTTACAGTTTGTTAAAAGTACAGCCCATTTTCTAGCTAGGACAATGATTAATAATTTCAACAAACCGTTGAAGACAGAATTCAATAAAATTTCCCACATTTTGATGGGATCCGAAATATTTTTATCCCAAAATTTCTAGTCAGATTAAATATAAATTTGTATTACGTAAAAATCCAACGAAACATTGCGCGCGCAACAATGAAAATTTAAGATTTTCAAAATCCATAAATAATATTTTATAAACTAATTTCATGTTTGGTGCATTTTTTTATAGTTACTGTCCAGTATTTATAATTACATCCCATTATTATTTTTAAAGCCCATTTTCCTGTTAAGCCTAATGCATCCCTCCTAGGAAAGATTTGCAGCCCAGCGGGGCGGAGAATAACAAGTTGACCTTGCCTGGGTATTCCTCAAAAAGACGTATAGCTGGGCTAGCCATTTTCATCTTGAAAGAAGTAGTATCTGGGCTGGATATCTGGCCTGGGCTAGACGGGCCACAGCCCGCCCAGTTAATACCCTGCTCTCCTCTGAACAACAACGAAATCATCGCCAAGAAAAACTCTGCAGTGCTCACGCCTCAAAAACACAAATACTGCTCGAGCTGCTTGGTCCCAGCTGTCGGCCGCACCTTGTGCAATTCTCTCGTTTATATTGACTACATAGGTTGACAATGGTGTGGGACCGTGATGTTAGGAAACCAGGAGAAAGCAAAAAAAATAGTTGTACATAATAAGGAGGCACTTGTGTACGTACGGCTATGGCCCTAGTGGGTCCCTAGTGTCATCCAGTCAAAATAAAGTCATCTCCTGAATCCTCATGTTCGTTGACCATGTTAACAATGCTCGGCGCCACAGCGAGCGCAACAACTCGAAGGACAACGGAGAGGGCCTCGCGGGCCCTACGGAGGTCTGATACAGCGCCCGCTGCTCATTCATGAAGCTAGGATCATCGAACACCTATGAGCACCTTCGAGAAACTGAGACGGCATGAAATGGTAAGGCCGCGCTTGGGAGCTCTGGTTTATTTCAAACCTGTATTAACATACAAGTGTAATTTACTCGTCATCGGAAGGCCCGAGGTCTGTAAGTAAAACCGGCGGGTTACGCGTGTAATTTGAGAGACCAGTGTATATTTTACGAGCACTGCTATATGGACGACATTACCAGACGATACATGCACAACGTGCGTATCATGACATCCATGGGCAAGGCTGAAACAGCAGCTAACGGCTGGATTAGAAATCGTCCGAGTGTCGTTCATCGTTTTTATCGCGTGTGAAGTACTTCCGATATTTTACTAGTCGAAATCGACCAACCAAGCGCCTTCGCCCGAGACCATCTGCTTTAATTTACAAGCGTCAGTTTTACAAGCGGTTTTGGTTGGAAAACGACGATCCAATCACGGCCTAATATCATGAGTTGGTCGGAAGATCATATGGTTTCACGTCTAACCTACCCGACATGTCGTATAGGCTATGAATGAAACATCAGACAATGAACTTCTTGCGCACGGAAACAACAGAAGAGGATGATCTTCTTAACAAGCAAATCACTGGCATTAGATCGACATGCAAAACAATACGAAGCATTATTCTCAGGAGGCACGGTGAATAGCTCGTGATGCCGCATCCCACAACATTCCAAGCTCAACTTTGCAATCAAACACAAGGCATGGCATTACATAGACAATATTCAGAACAAACTCTTAACACAGGAATATCTCAGCAGAGTAACTATTTACTTCTAAACTGAACAAAGGAATAGGAAAAAACACTCGACGCTACTCACAGCAAGGGCGTCCCACTCAAAAATATCAAATGCATGTCTTCTGGCTAACATCAATGAGCAAATTTTGACAAGGTGTTCCAATTCCAATATATTAAACTAACGTCTTCTTGCTAACATCAATGATTAAACTTTGACAAGATTTTCCCATTCAAAATATGTAATGCCTATGATCGTGTCCTGTCGTAGCTTCTTGTACTTGTTTGGGACCTTTTTGCCCAGGGCACTCCACGTGTTGTTAAGTTGCCAATGGTCTCTGTAGACTAGTCATGTCACCGGTGTCTAATAATACTCTGTAAAGCTTCTCGGTCATTCCTTCTGTAATGTACTGCAGCCAGTGACTGCTTCTTTCTGCAAAGTGGAACGACCAACTGGACCCAGTAATGCAGCAGTTTGCCTTGGACACATTGGCTCCTTTTGTGCAGTTCAACTAAAATCGAAGTCGGAATAAAACCGATCTTTAATTTTGATATCCCTGTAAGCAACAATAGGTCTAAGGGAAACAATTACTAAGAAATAACTGTTGATGACTTGTCTTAATGGGAAACAAAGCAGGAGAGTAGCAATTCTCCATCAGTGTGATTCATTCATATTGACTGAGACATTATCTTAACAATGCCTTGTTTCAACATGTATAAAGAACAACAAAGCAGAAAAGTACCATTCCTAAAACAATGCAACTGATTCATTTTTAAAGAGACATTATCTTAACAATACCTTGGTTAAACATGTAGAAAGAACTAGAAACCAGGATAGTACCATTCCTAACAAGTGTTGCAGTTCTGAACTAAGATTCAATAGTTAATTAATTCTGAGAGTGGCATTGCTTAATTTTACCAGCGGCATTAGATTAACGAAAAGCATAAACAGTTCCAGGGGAGAGTGGGCACAACAACAATATGTGCTTCCATCTACTTATAAAGGGGGTGATGAAGGGTTTGTTGTAACAAAGCAACAAGCATCATGTCTGGGTTGGTCCCATTTTTGTTCACTACTTAATGGGAAAAGACAACAATACAATAGCTTCAATTCAACATTTATTTAAAACAGTACCAATACAGGTAGCACAACATCTCGAAGCACACTGCACAATCATGTGGATGAAGGCCTATACTGACCTTTCATGAGAACACCAGGATAAAATACGAATCAGCTAACACAAATAGGAAATCCAATCTCCTTTTGTGGAGTTGCACTGAAATCAAGCAAAGTGTTTCGCGTAGCGAAGAAAAATGTCGCAATAGCAACAAGTTGAATAGATATCATGTGGTTGAGACCAAGATTTGAAACAACTCGACAGGAACACTAGAAACAAATCTCGGATCTCCTTTTGTGCAGTTCCACCAAAATTAAGCAAAGTCACCGGTGTGACATTCAAGTTGAACTGCACAAAACACTCTTAAAACATAAGTGTTTCGAGTAGAGAAGCAAAATGTCGCAATAGCAACAAGTTGAATTGATACCCCTATTTTAATAGAGGCAAAAAAGGAAACAATTACTTGCCGATAAAGGAGGATGAAACAAACGGTGACATAAAGAAGCATCTAACTTATCTTGGATGGAAAACAAAGTAGGATAGTAGCATTTCTAAAACGGTTGCATTGATTCATATTAACAGAGACACTCTCTTGAAACAACATTCGTTAAAAAATGTAATTTACTTCTAACAGTGGCATTACTTCAATTTTCCGGCGGCATTCTTAGATTAACAACAACAAAATAGCCGTATGGGACATGCTAGCACCATGTGCATCCACACGTATAAATGGGTGATGCAGAGTATGTAGCCAAGCAGCATATCTGTGTTGGTCCCATATTTGTTCTCTTTGAACTTTTTTCCTATGTGAGGGCAGCAAATCTAGTCCTGCACAAACTACCCCCCCCCCAGTTTCTTTCCCTTTTCAACAAAGAGATCGGTTCCTCATAGATGTGTGTACTGGGTTACCCCCTTTTTCCCTATTCGACCAACAAAGCGGCTGGATAGCCAGTCTATACTACTTTTCCTCCCTCCTTTCCTCATTGAACCACGTCCTAGATTCATGCGCCACCCCACTGCACCTTTCTTTCCTCTTTGAACTAAGACCTAGATTCGACTACAGAGTGAAAAAGATCCACATGCAGCTAGAGCAACGGTGGTTTCATAGAAACTTATACCTTAGGGTCGTCGGGATGTGGCAAGGCATGCGGCGGGAGGCCGGATCTGCCCACATTACATACGGCAGCAAGGAAGAAGGGGTCGGTGGACCTCCCGCACAGGCACTGGGTGAAAGAGAACAGCGCAGCCGGCAGTGGATTGCCTCCCTCGCCGAAGGTGATAGAGTTAACGCTGCACCTCCTCCCCTTCCCGGTGCGACGGGATACGGACGCCTCCTTCACCAACTGTGAGGGGGGAGAGAGAGATAAGAGGCCAACGCAGTCTTGTTTAGATCTGGTGAAGAGAGGGTGAGAGACTGTGGATATAGCAAACCCTAGCAAATAAACGATGAGCCTCCAGCGTGTAACATATATGTATTGCGGCGAGCGTGTGGAGAGTGCAAACCCTATCTTGACGGGAACTAAACCAGGATACCCAAGAAAAAAAGCATTTCTTCATTTAACAAGTGATAGTACTACCACCATATGGACAATGACCGCGCAACCACCATGTACTTTTTGTCGAAACAACATGTATACCTCCAACAAGGCATAAATCAGGATAATTTTTTATGGGTTTGTCTAGGACACATCTAGATGTCTAAGTTGATGTCCACTCTGTTTGTGGTCTATTTGTTTTGTCCTAGTTTTTTGTTTCTTGTTGCTACATTATATACTTGTGGGAGCTTAGATGTGATATCTTAAATAACATCTAGATGTGAATTAGACAAACTGATTTTCTAATGTACCAGGAAAGAAAACTCGATCAAAAACACGCCCCCGCTTCCAAGTCGCGAGAGTCGTCGCGCACACACACATAGACATAGACATGCATATCCGTGTTTACATAAAATTCCATTTCCATCTCCATCTCCAATCATATTTGTCCAACTGGCACATTATTTACGTTGTTAATTATATACGTAGCAATATTAACGTACAACATCTCTTGTTTGCGCACGTCCGGACCACTGCCACGGTCGGTCTTGACCAACCCAAACCCTCTTCATCACCCGCGCGTGCTTCCCGCCCGAAACAGTCAGTGCCACATTCATGCCCGGCCAGAGCGGACGCGACCTCTCACTGGCGCCGGCATTGAAGCGGCGCGCCGTCCGAGAGAGCGTCACCCGCTCCGCTTCCGGGTGCATGCGGCTGCTCCGCGTTCAAAGGTCGCAATAGCCGACTACAACATACATGTAAAAAGTTCTTAGGAGTCCGAGCTACAGCTAGCTATCCTCCCCCAACTCGTCAATCTCTTCCAGTAGTGCTAGTAGTACTCCATGTCGCGATCCATCGACAAGCAGGCGGGAAAGTTATCGTATACTCAGTTTGCGGTGAGTGGCATGCCGAGCGACCGTGTGGGGTCGAGCCGTGGAGGAGGGTGAGACACGAACACGACAGACGTGATTTAAATGTTGGTTTTGCTTAATGGCGCGATCCAACGAAACGAAACGTTGGTTTCTCTCCGTTTCCATTTTTTCTCTGGAAAAACGGAAACTTTCCACTCCATTTTCATTCCTTTTCCAAGGTTGCCCCGTTACAACATTCCATCAAATACAAAGGAAAACTAACACGCATGCTAATGCATCTCAATGATTCACAGATCATAGCCAATATTTACTTCACAACTAAAGAAAAAAGTTGTGAGAGCGTGTACGAAAGAAAAACTACTGATGGGGTCACTACGACTTAAACCCTAAACCCTAAACATGATTTAATTCCCTGGCTAGGTAGAACCTGTCGAAGGAAAGACGGCTGGCACCCTCGGATCATACGATGCTTTTGTGCAGTTCCAGTAAAATCGACCTGAGCATCCCTGATGGCAAAGATATTGAAGAAGTGTGATTAGAATAATAGTACTGGCACTAGTTCATGAGACATAAACTCATCACAAGTAGAAGCCGGTAGAAGTAGAGAAAGATCAACATGGAGATGGAGCTACGGCAGTGGAGCAAGCCGGCTCCAAAAGGAAGATGGACTACCTGGGACATCGGGCTGTACCTAGAAGGGCGGTCGGGACGCGACATCGGCCCATACCGCGGTGACCCCCGATTGGGATGCACCGACTGTGGGTTTTCTCCCTCTCCGATGTCGACCGCGTCTACGCCGAACATTGTTCCCTTCCCCCAGCTACGAGATCAGGCCCGTCGTTCTATGCTTGTGAAGAGAGCAACCTTAGCAAGCAGGCTTGTATCTTAGGCTCCGGCTAGCGTATATATAGTGGTTTTCTTTTTCTCTCCATATCAACCACTTTATATTGCGTACGTGTCATTCAAGAGTGAAATGATGGTTGCTTCTTCCGACTAACTTACTGTGTGATTTGACTGCTCCTTAGTGGCCCCTACACGTACTCCCATACGTGTATGCAACAGTCACACGTACACATGGACGCAAAAACGCAAGCGACGCCCTAATGCATGCATGTCCGAGCACACGACAGAACACACACGGTCACGCTAAGTGCTGAACCTACACATGCATGCACACACATGCTCAGTCAGGGTGAGCTAGTGACCGTATAAACACCAGAAAATATATATATTGAGCGCAATGAGCATATTATGAAGTCCACTGACTTTATTTTTACAAATATACAGTGACAGACAGTGTATTTATCTCGTTTGAAATTAATCCATATTAACCAGAGAGGAGGCAGTATGGACTAGCATCACTTGCGCGCGGTGGCTCACAGGACAAGGAGAAACTTTTGACTAATGCAAGCTCTCCCTCGCTCAGGCGGTGGACGTGCAATAGTTAATTCGGTGTCAGATTGCCAGAAGCATACACTATACTACTAGTGCTACTATTGTTCGACTTCCCGAATAGGCGAACAGCCAAGCGCAAAGTTTACTAGTACTAGTACTACTAATATAGTCTATAAAGGTACGTACTAGTACTACCTCCGGTCCTCTTTTGTTTGCGTCTAAGGTGAAGCCAGGATACCAAGGAGCGATTGTTTCATTTGAAATTGGACAGTTCTATCCCTTATGTGCTAGAGAGAGAGGTTGGGGTTAGTTTTTCCAGGCATGCATACCATTGGTTGAGCCTGCCCCACACCGGAATTATCGGGCTGCATGCATCTCTCTCTTTCAAGTCTGCATGCGTCTCGCTCTTCCATGCCTGCATGTGTGTCACTCTATCTGCATGCGCACGCCTTGGGAAGGGGCGATTGGTATGGGAGAGAGAGTTGGGAGTTACTGCGGCTGCACATGCAGTCAAAGCGGAACAGATGGGAGGGGTACCAGTGGAAAGAGCGGGGTAAAAAAGCTAAGGCGCAGAGCTTTGAGGCAAAAACTGAATTTTCTTAGGCGCAAACCAAAAAGGACCGGAGGGAGTACTAGGAACCGGATGGAGGAGCATCTGCACTCATATTATAATTTTAAAATGTGATAAAGCAATCTTCAACACATTTGGTTCTCTTCGAGGGTTCTCGCATGTGATAATGGAAGTTGATTGCATGGAACACTCGCCACAATTCTCGCTTAATTCTGGCTCATATCATGTTACAAATAGTAGCGCTCGGTAATATTTCCTCTTTTTTGTTATTCAGCATGTAAACAGGTCAGCAAACCTTTCGGCGCATCTTCGTACGAACCGTGCTTGCTGCACTTTGAATGTGGCCGAGAGCTGGCTTGATGAAACACCTCGCTTCCTACTTCTTTTTTTGCGGGGTACCTCGCTTCCTAGTGACCAGTGTCTTGGCTGATCGTCCTAAGAATGCTTATATATGAATAAAGCTCTCTCATTTACCCGCAAAAAAGATTAAGCCATATTAACCGAAAAGGAGGGAGTATGGACTAGCACTACTTTTTGGTGTGTCCCGTCAACTCGTAGAACGAGGAGAAGCTTGCAGGACAAGGTGAAGCTCGCTTACGCCTTTTGACTAATGCAACCTACCCTCGGTGGACATGCATTAGTCCATTCGGTGTCAGATTGTCAGAGGCATACACTGTAGTACCCAACATGCGGAGTACCATCATTGTTCGTCTTCACGAAGAGGCGAAGAGCCAAGCGTAGTAGTACGAGTAGTACTACTACTAGAACCGCATGGTGGAGCGTCTATACTCTTATTTTTTTATCTCTGATAAAGTACACGTTTATTCCGGAGAAGGGCGGAAAACGGCAGCCCAACATGTAATGAATGATATCGATCAACCAACCATGCTCGAATATATCTTGGCTTCCGTGCGAGCCCGTTTGTGTGTTCTAGCTCCTCGTCTCACTCAAGGAATGGCGGGTTGGCTCTTTGCCGTCAATTGAGATCGGTTTGCTCACACTCCTATCCCACATGTTAGTGATATGCCAAGAGGAGGTGCGTTGACCGACTGGCCATACGCGTACTTGGTTTTGCACCTTCATACTCCTCCTCCCTCTGTCACAGTTTACTGGGTGCGCTTCATTATGATGCATTTCTCTCAATGCATTTCCAGCACTAGAGAGACTTTAGATGCATTTGGTTTAATGCTCAATTAATTAGGGCGTCGTAACCGCAATCAAGTCCACATTTTTTTCTCCATGTACTCTGTACTACTACGGAGTGGAGTACGTGCATGCATGTGTGTACCCGGGGTGGAAGCACTGCATGCATGTGTGTGCGCATTATTCCTCTAGTAATAGACACCGTGCTATAAGGCTGGTCGTAATGATAGTATCATAGCTAGTATCATGCATGCCAACTAGGCAATTTTGATGATGTGTCATAGCATTAAATGAAGAAAAAGAGGGTGTAGTATCATATCATGATACCATATCATATTAAATGCTATGCTACTTTGTGTCATGCATGGCAATAAATAGAGTACAACATGATACTAATAAATGATACTATGCATTAGGAAGGTAGTATCATACACTAGTATCATATGCATGATACTAGTATATGATACTCCCCATTACAACCAGCCTAACTACCAATGCTATTTTTCAGGCCGATGGCTAGTCGCCTTGGTCCCACAGATTCGTTTTCTTTTTTCTGAAGTGCGCTGTATAAACAGTGAGGGATGTAGTAGTATGAGCGGATTCAAAGAAGAGCGTATTGATGGTTGCTTCTTCAGAGCAACTTACAGTGGGAAAGGTGGGGCTTATGATTTGACTGCTCATTACTCACTATTAATGCGACGCAACGACTGGGCTGAGTCTCCCATGCGGTTGTGCACTACCCCCTAGATTCTTAAATATACTCCGGAGTATTTGTCTTTCTAGAGATTTCAACGAGTGACTACTCAAATATTTGTCTTTTTAGAGATTTCAAATGGACTGGCACATACGGATGTATATAGACATATTTTAGAGTGTAGATTCACTCATTTTGCTCCGTATGTAGTCACTTGTTGAAATCTCTAGAAAGACGAATAGAATATTTAGGAATGGAGGGAGTACACATACGAAGCAAAATGAGTGAATCTACACTCTAAAATATGCCCGTTTGAAATTTGTAAAAAGACAAATATTTAGGAACGAAGGAGTATAATTTTGTGCATGGCACATGGACCCGGATGATGAAGAGGCTTCTGGCAATGCTATCAAGCTTCCATCATTTGTTTACATAATTGATGTACTATACAAATAATTTTCCAGCGACATGAAATTGTACAATGGTGTGAGCTTTCAGCTTTTGTTTCGCGTGTCTTGCCATCGATGCTCTTTCAGAAACAATAAAAAACTAACTCCCTTGCTAATGCATGTCAATTATTAGCAGATCAGAGCTAATAATTACATCACAACTGAAAACAGAGTTGTGAGAAGGTGTTAAATTAAAATTGATCCATGCTTTCATTGGCAGCAACGTCCCCCCAGCTCTGTCTAAATCAACAAGGCATGTTGGGAAAAAAAGTAGTTGTCTGGAGCATGCAACATTCCGATCATTTTGTGCAGTTCCACTAAAATAGAGCTGAGCGCCCCTGTTCCAAAGATATTAAGTGTGATTACGATAATAGAGGACTGCTGATGAAACAATAAACACATAAATAGAAGCCGGTCACCTTTGCAGTCTCTCTTAAGACTAACTAGTTGGAGAAGATTAGGCTCGGAGTTGGATGAGGAGGATAGACCAAAACCAATCACCCTTTGTGCAGTTGCACTGAAATGTAGAGACGTTGCCCGTCTGACATTTTAGTACAACTGCACAAAACACTCTTAAGAAAAAAGTGATTTGTGCAGTTCACCAAAAGGTCGCAATAGCAACGAGGTGAAATGGATAGCCCTGTTTGCAAAAAAGAGGTAGAAAGGAAACAATTACCGGCCAATAACAGTTGATGACACATGCGACGACAAAAAAGAAGCATATTCCTTGCCCTAAGGGAAGATAACAACACAGTTGTGTTTGTCTAAAACGGTGTGAGGACGAGAATGCAATATGGAAAGTACGCTAGACGAGCTAGGTTTTGGGCAAAGAACTATGGAAGATCCACATGCAGCGACGTGGGAAGACGGGCAGTGGAGCAAGACCGAAGGGGATACCTAGAGGTCGTCGGGATGTAACTAGGTGAGCAGCGGCGGGCGGAATCTGCGAGCAGGTGGCGTAGTCCCTGCCGCGCTGGAGCTTGGTCAGAGAGAACAACATGTACCGCAGATCGGGACATGCTGCCTCGGCGCCGTCGAACGGAGAAATGATGCACTTCCTCCCTTTCCCCCGGTGGACGAGATGCGGCCGGATCAGTGACCAACGGTGAGATAGAGAGAGGCCACCGCACTCCCTTTCCACCAGCGGACGGGATGCGGCCGAATCAGTGAACAAGGGTGAGAGAGAAGGCCACCGCACTCCCTTTCCCCCGGCGGACGAGATGCGGCCGGATCAGTGACCAACGGTGAGAGAGAGAGAGGCTAGCGCAGCCTTGTGTGAGATACTCTGAAGAGCGACAAACCAGGCACGCAAGGCTCCATTGTATATAGTGAGCAGACTACCTTTTTCTCCATAAAAATCATTTTATATTCTGTGTACGTGTCATTGAGCGCTATAACTTTATTTAAAAATAACGCGGCAACACGTCAAGTCAAACTTTGTTTTGTGCAGGCGTGGTACACGACCTCCCTAGGTAAACAACCGCTACAGTCATTCAAATTAGCACGTGGGCTGCCATTTTGTAAAGAAATGAGCTCCACCGTGTACCCGCGCGGGTGTGGCTGGGCACGAAGCGTGAGTACGTGCACGGTGCACGTATTCTCTTCATGTATATGTACACCACCTACGTGGGGTTGTGTGAGAGAGATACAAACCTAGAGAGATATAGTGTGTGGGTTCTTGAGAGTTTTTTTTGTGGGGGGGGTTCAATCAAAAAATGTAACATAGGCAATGTGTGTGAAATAGAGTCCTGGATATAACATATATATAGAGGGGGTGATCCATGAGAAGAGAGTGGAGGTATCACCGGCTTGAGGTCTCCATAGAATCGAAAAGAGGGATGATGTGTGTGTGTGTGCGCGCGCGATCGATAAAGAGTGTCATCGAATTTGTGTGTGCCCATGTCAAAGATATAGAGTGGCTGGCCTACTGGAACGTGAGAGGGGACATGTGCAGTTTGTCTCTGTGGCATGGATACCTACCTACGGCGCTCGACTATCGGTGTGTGGTGGGGGAAGAGGGAGGCCCAATTAACCATAGAGGTACAATGGCTGGTATATGTGTGGAGGAGGAGAGAGGCCTACCTCATGTATTAAGGAGATCGATCTGCCTCATGTATTAAGGGAGATCGATCGGCATCCATGCATATGTGCAGGAGAGGAATAAGGTTGGGAGAGAGACAAAGCTAGAGTGTTGGAGGGGGTGGTAGTGGAGTTGCTTCTAACAAATGGTGGGATAGGTGAAAGTGCAACTATCCCTAGGTGGTTTTGGTAATTCATAACAACATATAGCTCATTGAGCTAATACTATTCCAAGACAAATATTTCAGGAAAGCTCAATGAATGGCATGGCATGGATGATGAAAGTGGATCCCTCAAAATATCAAGGATAAAAGGATTGGCTCAAGCTCAAAAGCTCAAGACTCTACATTTTATATTTTAGTGATCCAAGATCACATTGAGTCTATAAGAAAAGCCAATACTATCAAGGAGGGATGAGGTGTTGCTTAATTAGTTTATTGCTTCAAGTGCTTAGTGATATGCTCCAAAAAAACCTCAACTACTTTCTCCTATCCACATATGACCTAAACCTAAAGTCAAACTCGGCCCCACCGATTCTTTCTATCCGGCGCCACCGAGTTCAGATATCATAGCCACTGCCACGAACCCTAGGCAAATCGGTCTCACCGATAGGGATCTCGGTCTCACCGAGATGGGATTTTAATCTCTTTGTTTCCCTTTGTAACGTTTCGGTCTAACCAAAGTGAGCGATCGGTCCCACCGAGATTGCAATGTAAACTCTTTGTTTCCCTTTCATAACATTTCGGTCTCACCGAAAAGAGCGAATCAGTCCCACCGAGTTTACCTAACCAACTCTCTGGTTAGCTAATTACCAAAATCGGTCTCACCGAGTTTGTGTAATCGGTCTCACCGAGATTACGTTATGCCCTAACCCTAACCATATTGGTCCCACCGAGTTGCATGTCGGTCCCACCGAAATCACTAACAGTCACTAGGTTTACTGAATCGGTCCGACCGAGTTTGTTGATTCGGTCTCACCGAGATTGGTAAATTGTGTGTAATGGTTAGATTTTGTGTGGAGGCTATATATACCCCTCCACCTCCTCTTCATCTGTGGAGAGAGCCATCAGAACAAACCTACACTTCCAACTTACCATTTCTGAGAGAGAACTACCTACTCATGTGTTGAGGACAAGATATTCCATTCCTACCATATGAATCTTGATCTCTAGCCTTCCCCAAGTTACTTTCCACTCAAATCTTCTTTCCACCAGATCCAAATCCTATGAGAGAGAGTTGAGTGTTGGGGAGACTATCATTTGAAGCACAAGAGCAAGGAGTTCATCATCAACACACCATTTGTTACTTTTTGGAGAGTGGTGTCTCCTAGAATGGCTAGGTGTCACTTGGGAGCCTCTAACAAGATTGTGGAGTTGAACCAAGGAGTTTGTAAGGGCAAGGAGATCGCCTACTTTGTGAAGATCTGCCGCTAGTGAGGCAAGTCCTTCATGGGCGACGGCCATGGTGGGATAGACAAGGTTGCTTCTTCGTGGACTCTTCTTGGGTGGAGCCCTCCGTGGACTCGCACAACCGTTACCCTTCGTGGGTTGAAGTCTCCATCAACGTCGATGTACGATAGCACCACCTATCGGAACCACGGCTCAAAAATCACCATGTCTCCAAATTGCGTTTGAAATCTCCAAACCCTCTCCTTTACATTCTTGCAAGTTGCATGCTTTAATTTCCGCTGCTCATATACTCTTTGCATTCTTGGTTGAATTGTGTGAAGATTGCTTGACTTGTGCTAAGTTTGCCAAAAGACTAAAATTGGGAAAAGGCATAATTTTTAGTTGGTCAAGTAGTCTAATCAACCCCCCCTCTAGACATACTTCAAGGTCCTACAAGTGGTATCAGAGCTTTGGTCTCCATTTGCTTTGATTTCCATAGCTTTTGGTGGTCATAGCCTTGGTTTCACAACCTAGGAGAGTATGGCATCTAGCGAGGGAAATTATCACCATAGAGGTCCTTACTTTGATGGCACTAATTTTGCTAGTTGGAAGCAAAAGATGAAAATGCATATTCTCGAACATAACCCCGCTGTTTGGGCTATTGTGTGTATTGGCTTGGAAGGTGAATTCTTTGATGGGAGGGAACCAAACCGTGAAGCTAGTGTGGATGAATTGAAGATGCTGCAATACAACGCTCAAGCTTGTGATATCCTCTTCAACAGATTGTGCTCCGAAGAATTCAACAAAATCTGTCATCTTGAGAATGCAAAGGAAATTTGGGATACTTTGATTGATTTGCATGAAGGTACCGACTCCGTCAAGGAATCCAAGTTGGATGTGCTATAAAGTCAGCTTGACAAGTTCAAAATGAAGGACTGTGAAGGTGTCGCTGAAATGTACTCTAGGCTTGCTCTTATCACAAATGAGATTGCGGGCTTAGGAAGTAAAGAGATGACCGAAAGATTCATCATCAAGAAGATCCTTAGAGCATTGGATGGGAAATATGATACCGTGTGCACATTGATTCAAATGATGCCCAATTACAAGAATCTCAAGCCAACAGAAGTCATTGGTAGAATCGTTGCTCATGAGATGTCACTCAAGGATAAGGAGGAACTTCACAACAAGTCAAGTGGTGCTTACAAAGCCTCATGTGAAGCTCCTACATCATCAAGTGATAAAAAAACCTTCAATGAAGAATTGAGATTAATGGTGAAGAATTTCAACAAATTCTACAAGAGTAGAAGCAAAGAAAGAAGCTCTAAGTCAAGGTCTTACAATGACAAAAGATCTTCCAGTCGAGAGCGCAATTGCTACAATTGTGGGAGACCCGGACACTATTCCAATGAGTGTGCGGCACCCTAAAAAAGAAGAGAAGATTCTCCCAAGAGAAGAAGTAGAAGAGAAGAATCACCGCCAAGAGAGAGAAGGAGTAGAGATGATCGCTATGAACGAAGACATCCCGGAGAAGTAAAGATTCGGAAAGGAAGGACAAGTCATCACAGAGCTACACAAAACGAAGACATCAAGCTCATGTTGGTGAATGGGTATCCGGTTCCGACTCTGAACATCACTCCGAGAGAAGCTATCACTTCGACTACTAACATACTCAAGATGAAGGTGTTGCCGGACTAGCACTTGTGACAACCAACTCCTACGACATATTTGATTCACCAAATGAAGGAATTGGAAGTTGCTTCATGGCTAAAGGCCCTAAGGTAACTCACCCTGAGTATGTTGATTTCAATAGTGATGAAGATGACTTGTTAGGTGATGATGATTTACTTATTGACAACTCTAGTGATGAATACTATGATGAAACGTCAATTAATCATGCTAAACAAGATAAAACGAATGACAATGATAAGAAGAAGATTGAGCTTCTCTAAACACTCTTAAGTTAGATCATGAAACTATCTTAGGAGATCATCGAGAACTTTTGAGGGCTCATGAGAAGTTACGCTTTGAAAAGCTCAATCTTGAGCAAGAGCATGAGTTCTTAAAAGCAATCAATGATGATCTTCGCAAGAAAAGTTCTTCTTACATTGCCAAGCATTTACTCTTATCTACTTACATGCCTCAAGTCAAGTCTAGTAACAAGAACAAGAATGATTCTTCCTCTAGTAGTAACAATAATCATGCTAAATCCAATATTGTTGCTTCTAGTAGTTCTCTTGATTCCACTAATGATTCTCTTAGCCAAGTTACACTTGAGCAATAAAATAGCTTATTGAAGGGAATTATAGAGAAAGGTGTTTACAAGAGTCTTGGCGGGAGTAAGCAATTCGAGGAAATTGTACGCAAGCAAGGAAGGCACCGGAAGAATCAAGGTGTTGGTTTTGAACGAAAGTTCAATGCCAATGGAGTTGAGTGGGAAGAAGATCAATACCCCAGGACGAAGTTTGTTCCTCAACAAGAGAAGTATGATCCCACTTCCTTCAAGGGAACACAAGCTCAAGATGATCTTCCACCACAAGACCACAAGCACAAAGCCAAGGACAAGCTTCAAGAGGAGATTGATGCATTTGAAGAAGCTCCTAAGGCCTTGGTCAAGTGGGTTCCCAAGACTACGTCAAGTTCTACTTCATGAAGTACAACTACAACTCCAAGGATTCCCATCAAGATGATGTGGATCCCGAAGAAGAAGAACTAGAGAGTTCTTCAGGGTGACTCCGCCAACATTCTTCACTCATATCATTTTGGCAAGGACAAGTGCAATCAACTTCCATATCTTGCACTAGTTCAAGGACTCACAAACCCTCATGTTGGTAAGGCAAGGGACAAGGTAACCTAATGCTTTCATGGACATCATCTTGTGTGTGCCTCACTCTATGTCTATGGATATACTTGTTTGTTCCTTGTGGGACTAACCCGTGTAGGTATTGAAAGTGCAACTCACTCCAAAGGATTGCTCCAAATGATCTACATCAACATTGAGCATCCACATCTTCAACACCTACATGTAGTCATCATCGACAAAACCCAAGGTTAGTTCATCCCTCTAAGGGGGGATCTCACATATAGGGGGAGCTTAACTCGAAGAATTGAGTCAAAGCAACTCTAATGGTGTGAACACATCAATGCATTATGTAAAAGTGGTAACCCCACTTGAGCTTAAACGATGAGTATGACCTATGATCAAATGTTCTCATTTGACTCCTAAGTCAATATACTCATATATAGATGACCCAGTCATCTCCAATTGTTTGATAGATGCTAGAATTGGATGTGCGTGCTTTTCCACATATTTCATTTGCCATTTTATTGTGTGAGCATATTGGTTGCATATTTAACTCATTCGAGGACATCCACTTGTTGCTTTGATTGATTGGGTTCTTTTTCTTTTGCCAAGTGGATGAACAAGAATGCCTAAGAACCTTCTCTAGCTATCTATGCTTTTCTTGTCTCAAACTCTATTCATGCTACATCACAAAATTTGATCAAGTCAGATTCAAACCACTCTCTGTGAGGAGCACTCGGAGTCCTCGATTCATCATGGACTTAAACTTCCAAAACTTCCTTGTGTGTTTTGGTCTGACCGAGTCTTCCATTTCGGTCATACCGAGATCACTAAGTTGATCTGGGTTTTCAATCTCGGTGCAACCGATTTGAACTTTTTGGTCTCACCGAGTTGCTTTAACTGTTAACAGTTATGCATCTCGGTGCCACTGAGTTTTTCCACTCGGTCACACCGACAGGGTCGGGCTATATATACACACGGGCAA
This sequence comes from Triticum dicoccoides, assembly GCF_002162155.2. Lineage (NCBI taxonomy): Eukaryota > Viridiplantae > Streptophyta > Magnoliopsida > Poales > Poaceae > Triticum > Triticum dicoccoides. The sequence continues at coordinate 106,083,692 of NC_041385.1, forward strand.
AATTTGGAAAACTTTCTCCGAACCACTTTGCCCGAGCATAGCTCGCTCTGCCTCCTAGGTCTCCGGATCATCGACTTCGTCGCCAGCCGCCTCCAGTCGCTGGTCTCTGCCTCCGTCAACGGAATTCATCCCAACTGTTGCCGCCCTAGCGAGTTCATCACCAAACTAGGGTATGGACTCGATCACAGTGCTATCCCCGTCAAATTCCTAGCACATTGTGTTCATTATGATTCTTGCCATGATTGAAACACCTCTATCCAGTCAAAACAATCCTTAGAATAGATGCGATTTGAAAATTTAGGGTTAGGTTTCCGCCGAAACCATCTCGGACCCACCGAGTTGAAATACTCGGTCCCACCGATTCGGCTAATGCCATTGCACAATTAACTCTTGGTCTGACCGAGAATTGCTTATCAGTGTGACCGATTTTAGAACTCAGTGAAGCCCTAGCAGTCTCGGTGCCACCGAACTGTGACTCGGTCTGACCGAGATCACTTGTTTAGGTTCCAAAAACTGCTTCGGTATCACCAAGTTTGAAAATTGGTTGATCCGAAATGCTTTCTGTGGAAAACTAAAACTAAGTTTTTGAATCATTCTTTTTGAAAAGTCTCTGCATTTTGTGATGCTCAGCCATTCTATCTCATCTATAACTATTCACAGGGTCAGCAGTCAGTGTTCTCAACATGTCAGAAAATAGTGACAGCCAGAATAGGGAAGAAGAGAAGATTCACATGAGTGAGGGCACTAATCCCTCTAGTTCCTCAAATGATGGAAGCAGAAGCACTCCTAGCAATTTGCCCAAAGCAGCCACAAGAGCCAGAAGGAAGAGAACCTCAGACTCAGAGGATGAGGACTATGTGGCAGCTGAAGATGAGGCTACTTCCAAGAATGTAGTGCTCAAAAAGGATTATGGCTCAGCAAAGACCACAAAGCCTGGACTAAATAGGAAGGTCCCTGCCAAGAGGACACCTATGCTGAAGGTCAGAGGACCAACACAAGAACCTAAGAAACCTGATCTCAAAGAGCCAGCTGCAGAAGGAAAGAAGAGAAAGGAAAGGGTCAGAAAGACCATGGCCAGAGTTGTTGGACAACCTTCCATGATGGAAGAGGAGGAGGAAGAAGAGGTTGCTGCACCAGCACCCAAGGCACAAAAGTTGATGGGTGATGCTATAAGGTCAGGGGTTGCATCATCAAAGCCCAAAGAAGCACCCAAAGCTGCCTCCAAGGCCAAGTCTGCACCTAAGAGGAATACGAGAAGCATACCAGCTGCTGAGAAGAACAAGGCCCCAGTGCCTGAAGTTGCTGAGGAAGATGATGAAGGACAAGTCCTGAGGAAGCTCAAACCCAAGATTCCAGACCATAACGATGCTCATCCAGTGGCTGAGAATATGAAGCTCAGGAAAGATGCAGGGCTCAGGCAGTGGAGATTGTCTGATCCATGTGCAATCAGGAGAGAAACTGATGTAGATTACAGGTTCCACACTAAGGAACATCAGGACTTCTATGAGACTGTGCTGTTGGATAATAAGCCCATAGTCTGTGACATGAGGTGGGTAGACTGGAAATTCATGAAGGAAAATGAGGATCACTACCCAGGAGTATATGACAGCTTTAAGGCTTGTGGAGTTGATGAGTTCGTTGGACAGAAGTTCACAAACTGGAATGATGAGCTAGTTATGCAATTCTACTCCACAGCTCACTTTTATCTTGATGGCAGAATTGTCTGGATGTCTGAAGGTACGAGGTACCAATCAACTATTGAGGAATGCGCCAATTTGATCAATGCCCTAGAGGAGAAATAAGATGACTTGGATGTCTACTCCAAGAAGAAGAAGGATCACAATTCCATGTCCCATATGTACAAGGAGATCCCAGACAAGGCACTTGAGACCTTCAAGTTTGGATCTGTCCACTTTCTTCTGTCAGGGCTGCCAACAATCAACTTGATCCTTAGGCACACTCTTTTGCCCAAGTCAGGTGACCACAACATGATCAGAGGGCATGCAATTAATTTGCTTCACATTTTTGATGTGCCACAGAAATTCAAGGTCATGAGCCTCATAGTTGAGACAATCAAGAGGACAGCAGCAGACCAAAAGAGAAGTTGTGGGTATGCCCCACAAATCCAGGAGCTGATAAACTCAAAGATGGGCACATGCAAATATCTGTTGGATAAGGAACACTTTGTTCTCTATCCAGACTTTGAGGACAATCAAGTTGTGATGAATGAGAATGAACCATCCTCAGTGCAAGCTCAAGAGAAGAAGGAGAAAGCAAAGAAGGAGAAGGCTGCCAAGATGCCAACTCTAGAGGAGGCATCTGAGTACTTCCTGAAGAGCAAGCAGGACCAGCTTGGTTACTTGATAGCATCAACTCTGTGGATTGAGAAGGGGTTGGCCACCCTAACTCAAACCAGGAGAGCCTGGAAAGAACCATGGAACAAAAATTCTATGATTTAGATGTCAAAGTAATTGAGATTCAGTCAGTTGTGGAGCAGCTACAAGATGACATGCATGAGAGGAAGGGCATGACAACTACTGATGCATTTGCCAGAGTGCCTCGAGCTCAGAGATCAGCTGCAGAGCTAGTGACAGACACCAGAGCCACTTCATCTGCACCAGCTACAGCTCCTGTCACTACAAAAAAAAGACATCTGTGACATTTTGGGCTGAATGAAAAAAAATTGTGTCATACATATGACACTTCTATGACGATAATTGTGGCAAAACCAGGTATCATCATATATGTGATGGGCTCCTACTTCTATGACAAAAAATCATGACAAAAAATGGACTTTTCGTCCTGGGCGGGCTGGAGACGCAGCTGCATGACATTCTTTGGGCCGTCCATGACGGAAAAAACCGTGGTAGAAGCGAGGGGGAGGAAAATTTTGGGGAGTTGCCGGTTACGGTGGGAGGTCGGGGGCGGAGCGCTGCGCGTTTCTCTCGTACGTACGCGCGTGTGTGCGAGGCGTTGGCTCTATCTGAAGCTGAGCAAGGCGTTGGGCTCTAACTGAACCCGAGCGATTGCACTGCAGGCTACGCGTTACTGAACCCGAGCGATCGATCGATGGCTGTTAACTAAACCCGATGGAGCGATTCCTTCACTACTGCTGCTAACTGAAGCCGATCGATGCTGCCTCTGGGATGAACAGTGAGCGTTGCAGGGGGGGTTGGATGAACAGTGAGCGGTGCCGTTGCCTCTGGATGAACAGGAACCCGTGGTGTGGAGGGCTGGATGAACAGTAGACGGTGGAGGGGTGGCCGTGGAGGGGTGGTTGAACAGGACCCCGTGGTGTGGAGGGCTAGATGAACAGTAGATGGTGGAGGGGTGGTTGAACAGTAGCCGGTGGAGTAGCGCGCGGTGGAGGCTGGATGAACAGGAGCCCGTGGAGGCTGGAGGAGGTCGACGGTGGAGATGAACAGTATCCCGTGGAGTCCCGTTTTGCGGTACGCCACACCTCCCCCCCTGTTTCGACCGTAGCGCTCCAACACAAGTCCGTTTCATCCGTTTTGCGGTATGCCACACCCCTACTGATGAACAGGACCCCCGTTTCGACCGTAGCGCTCCAACACAAGTCCGTTTCGTCCGTTTTGCGGTACGCCACACCCCTCTTGATCAACAGGACCCCGGTTTCGACCGTAGGAGGTCCGTTTCGTCCGTTTTGTGGTACACCACACCCCTCCCGATCAACAGGACCCCCGTTTCGACCGTAGGAGGTCCATTTCCTCCGTTCTCCGCTACGCCAGGCCTCGTCTCCATCACCTGTTCCGTCCAAGCCGGTTGGCTCCCACGCATTTCGTTGCCTCCCGATGAACACGACGCATTCCATTGCCTCCCCATGAACACGACGCATTCCGTTGCCTCCCCATGAACACGAGCCCTCGCCGTACGTATGCGTGACTAGGCGTTCGAGAACCCGCCCGTATGTACACATACGTGGCCGTATTTTGTTTCTTGCACCCTGGCCGCTGTATGTACGTGTACATGCTACGTGCACGCCTCTACCACGACACGTACGCGCCTCTACTACGACCTGTGCGCGCCTCTACATCGACCAGTATATATGTACATACAAGTTCGCGACCAGAATGACAACGCTACGTACGCTTTGACCAGGTGGGTCCCGACTGTCAGGCAGTTCCTTGCGTGCGAAAACATAGCTGGTGGGTCCCAGCAGTCAGAGGGGCGAATTGTTTTTTTTGCCCGGACGCACTTCCTTTGCGTGCAAAGATGTAGCTGGTGGGTCCCAGCAGTCAGGGGGGCGAGTCGTTTTTTTTTCCCGGACGCACTTCCTTGCGTGCAAAGATGTAGCTAGTGGGTCCTAGCAGTCAGGGGGGTGAATCATTTTTTTTTGCCCG
>NC_041385.1:106088395-106090870 GCF_002162155.2 Triticum dicoccoides
TTGCCCGGACACACTTCCTTGCGTGCGAAGATGTAGCTGGTGGGTCCCAGCAGTCAGAGGGGCGAATCATTTTTTTTCAGACGCACTTCCTTGCGTGCGAAGGTGTAGCTAGTGGGTCCCAGCAGTCAATGGGGAAACACTTTTTTTCGCGAAATATGGTGGCCCGTCCGGTCGGTCCCCGCTGTCAGGTGGAGGAATAATTATTTTGCGCGTAATAAGGAGGCACTTCCTTGCTGCGGCCGTGGACCCAGCTGTCAACCTCTCCACGTACAGTCCACGTCCGATGGAAGCCGTTCCTTGACCATGTTGACCACGCCGCGCCGAGAGCACCAGGGCGGTGGACGGCGGTGAGGCCTAGGAAGGGGACGACACGGAGCCGGGGAAGACGCGGCAGTGGATGCCCACACATAGAGGAGTACGAGGGTTCACTGGTTCGCGGAGGTGTGAGGCTATCGTCGCCGCAGAATAACAGGGGGTGTGGGTGAGTAGAGGGAAGGCCTGGCCAGCGGTGGGAGTAGTAGGGGCGGTGAGGCCTCCGCCGCATCGCAACCGGCCACGGGAGGCAGGAGCACGAGGCACGACCGGCGCTGGTTTGGGCGGCTGGAGCAAGAAGACCAGAGGTTGAAGAAGCACTACGGCCGTTGGATGGACATCGTACGGTCACTGGAGCTAGAATCGTGCATATTGACTAAGTTGACAAAGCCCTCCATCCCCGTCAACTTAGTAGGCCCACAAGTCAGCCTGCCACTATTCTGGGTCCTAGCTAACAGGGGGAGTATTCATTTTTTTTGTGCGTAATAAGGAGGCACTTCCCTGCGTGCGAAGATATAGCTGGTGGGTACGAGCTGTCAGCGGCGGTAACGTTTTTTTCGTGAAATACGGAGGCCCTTTCGGTGGGTCCCCGATGTCAGGTGGAGGAATCATTATTTTGCGCGTAATAAGGAGGCATTTCCTTGCGTGCTGCCGTGGACCTAGCTGTCGGCTCTCCACGTATAGTCCACTTCAGATGCATGTCGGTCGTTGACCTTGTTGACCAGGCCGCGCCGAGAGCACCAGGGCGGTGGACGACGGCGAGGCCTAGGAAGGGAATGACACGAAGGCTGGGAAGACTCAGCAGTTGTTTCCCACACGGAAGGGAGTACGACTGAACGAGGGTTTACTGGTTCGTTTGCCATCGCCGGAGAATAACAGCATGTGTGGGTGAGTAGAGGGATGGCTAGGCCAGCGATGGGAGTACGATGGGGCGGTGAGGCCTGGGCGGCAGCACAGCCGGCCACGGGGAGGAGGGAGCAGGCAGTCCCCCCAGCGCTTGTTTGGGCGGCTGGAGCAGGAAGAGCAGAGATTGAAGAAGCACGACGGCCGTTGGATGGCCATCCAAAAGTCACTGCTTGTGCGTCAACCTTTTTTTAGGAAAGCCTCAAACCTGTGGAAAATAGCATATAGCCCATCTGCCATTATTTCGAATAATTTACAGCCCATTTGCTAATTCTTAAGGTTTTGTTTGGAGCCCATATTCTTTTTGTTAGCATTACAGCCCATATTGTGGCCACGGTTAAAAAATTATATGAAATTTTGCATATTTGTGTGCGGTCCGAACTGTTTTTAATCCCAAAATTTCGACTCACATTCAAACTGAATTTAAAGCTAAATGTATATCAATATAAAATCCAACAAATTCTCCACGCATAAAAATTAATGTAATATAAAAGCTCGAAATGAAAAAAAAGATATTTGAAACTAATTGCCGCTTTGATGTGTTTTAAAAATGTACAGCCCATTTCTCATTACTGATGGGCCATTTTCTCGGCCAGCCGAATGAAAGCTCTCCTCGTCTTGAAAGATTTGCAGCCCAACAGGCCTGACAAAGTGACTTACTTGGCAAATCACAAAAAACTGGGCTGTGGCCGTGGACCCAGCTGTCAGCCTCTCCATGTACAGTACTCTTTCGATGGAAGTCGTTCCTTGACCATGTTGACCATGCCGCGCGGAGAGCACCACGGCGGTGGACGACGGCGAGGCCTAGGAAGGGGACAACGCGAAGCCGGGGAAGACGCGGCAGCAGAAGCCCGCGCGGAGATGAGTACGAGGGTTCACTGGTTCGGCTGCGGTATGAGGCTGCCGTCGCCGCAGGGCCTGGCCAGCGGTGGGAATAGTAGCGGGCGGTGAGTCCTCCGCGGTAGCACAGCCGGCCATGGGAGGCAGGAGCATGAGGCACGACCGGTGCTGGTTTGGGCGGCTGGAGCAAGAAGACCAGAGGTTGAAGAAGCACTAGGGCCGTTGGATGGACATCGTACGGTCACTGGAGCTAGAATCGTTCATATTGACTAAGTTGACAAAGCCCTTCGTCCCCGTCAACTTAGTAGGCCCACAAGTCAGCCTCCCACCAAGGTGGGTCCCAGCTAGCAGGGGGAGTATTCATTTTTTTGTGCGTAATAAGGAGGCACTTCCGGTGGGTCCGAGCTGACAGCGGGGGGA
>NC_041385.1:106091163-106107977 GCF_002162155.2 Triticum dicoccoides
GGTGGCACGTCAGGTGGGTCCAAGCAGTCAGGGGGCAAACGTTTTTTTCGCAAAATACGGTGGCCCGTCCAGTGGGTCCCTGCTGTCAGTTGGAGGAATCATCATTTTTCCGCGTAATAAGGAGGTTCTTACTTGCTGCGGCCGTGGACCCAGCTGAGACTCTCCACATATAGTATACTTCTGATGGAAGTCGTTCCTTGACCTTGTTGACCTCGCCGCGTTCCGTTGCATGCATGCGTCCATGGGCGTGGTGCGTCCCCACTGTCAGCCTCTCACGTACAGTCATCTTCTGATGACTCTCGGTTGTTGACAACGTTGACCACACCGTGTCGAGCGCACCCAGATTGGAACGACCCGGAGATGGGGAAGACGGGGCAGTGGAGTCGCAGATGGAGAGGAGTGGGAAACTTCACTAGTTCGGGTGCGCGGCAGCACAGCCGCGGTGCCTCCCACGGGAGACAGGAGCAAGAACAGAGGTTGAAGAAGGAGCACGGCTGTTGGATTAACATCCAACGGTCCAGCTGGTAGAATCATTTGTTGATTAAGTTGACAAAGCCGTGCGTAAACGTCCTCTTAGCAGGCCCAAAGGTCAGTCACCAAATCTGACGGGTCCCAGCTGTCAACGGGATGAATAATTTTTTTCGCAAAATAAGGAGGTACTTCCTTCCGTGCGAAGATACAGCCGGTGGGTCCCAGCTGTCAGGTGGAGGAAACATTTTTTTTCAGCTTAATAAGGAGGAACTTTCCTTGCATGCGACTATGGACCTCATGGGTCCCAGCCGTTAGGCTCTCCACGTATAGTCCTCTTCCGATGACTCTCGTTTGTTGACCACGCCGCACCGAGCACAGCGAGGCGGTGGACGACGGCGAGGCTCCGGACGGGAACGACTCGGATATGGGAAAACGCGGCAGTGGAGTCGCAGATTGAGAGGAGGAGAAGGGTTATAACTGGTTCTGTTGCAATTCATATCAAACTTAGGTTCACAGGACACGTTCATATTCATAGCCAACATTCACTATCAACAACTCAAAAGATTCATATATACACAAGCTCAGCATATCTATGCATCCAAATGATTGATAGATCAAACGACAATATTCATACATAATTCACAAAAAGATTCAGATATACACATGTTCAGTATGTTTATGCATCCAAATGATTGAGATCACAGCCAATATGATCCATGGACGAACTTTAATTACCTAGGGTACAGACTGGTAAATGGTGTTCAATCAGAGGTACTTCTTGCTAAAATTAGTTCTTGTACGAGTAAACTTTCAAGTACATAAGAGGCAGCACAGGCAATCTGAATTTTGCTTGTAGGTTTACCCTCAAATAGTGGCCTCGTGCCAACGGAGGTTTGAGAAACTTGGCTACTACTTTCATCCAACTAGTTTACTGGCTCATCTTGGTCCTGTATCTCGCCAAAATTCTACATTGCAGACGAGAAAGGAGGCGGTTGAGAAAATGAACCACCCAAATTTTTTATGCAGTTCAACTGAAATGGAGCATCCTTGGCATGCAAACTGATTAAGTCCCAGATGAAAATACGCGTCAACCAACTTGTCTGGAATCTTTAGACTCCATGCCATATAGTTCGCTACTATATGTGCCGATAACCAAAAGGCACAAGTTGGGACCAAAGACTGGACTGCGTTTTTCTGGGCTATGCACGAAGCAATATTTTTGGTGTTCACTCTCCTAATACTTGGAGTTTGACAATTGGTTGACGCCGGTTGATACTCGAATGAATATAGGCACTTCTTGTCAACATCTATGCTTGTCTGAGTGAACTTTGGAGTACATAGCAGCAGCATAAATGCCTGACCATCTGATCATTTTGTGCAGTTCTACTAAAATCACCTGATGTAATGATTTGCCTGTGAGTTCAGGCTCCAAATTACTCCTTTATGAAATCGGAAAATAGTAGCACAATACCAAATTACCAATACATATGACAGGCACAATAATCAGGATAAAGACCAGTACCAACCTGTGTGAGGTAGCATATCAATTACTATTTCCTTTGACTGGAAGCCGAGATAAGCCAAGCGACTGACAACAAAGGAAGAAAGCAAGCGGAGATTAGCGACTGACAGGAAAGGACGGAAGCTGTCGAGGCAATCAAGCACCCAAAGTTTTTGTGCAGTTCCACCAAAATCGAGCATCCATGTTGGCACATATATTGAGAGAGTGAGATTTCTGTAATAGTGGGACTAGTTGATGAAACATACACTAACAAGTAGAAGCACCCTCATTATCTTAATGGGTAAAGTTAGCAACATAGTAGTCTTCCTTAAAGAGAGGTATTAGTTTATTTAATCAGTGCCAATTAGCTCAACTCAACACTCAAAGCATTGCCATCTATCATAGGTTGCAAAACTTAAAAGTTCAAAGATAAAGGAGTTTCTCATGACAGTAGCACGATACAAATAGAGATGACAACAAACTAATATGGATGAAGGCCTTAGGCCCGTACCAACCTGAGAAAAAAAGCTTATTCATGTAGTCCCATAAGAGATGAAAAAACACTCACTGGAATCACACAATAGTATATATTTTTGTGATGTATGGTTGAAATCACTCTTGTTTACCAGTGCTGAGATTATATCGAAAGGTTATCAAGAACTTCCTGCAGAGTTAAAGCACTGACTGGGATACACTTCATTGTATTGTATTTTGTAGTTCCACTAAAATGTAAGATTGGCACAACATGATCCCTGTTTGCACAAGTAGGAACAAGGTGAAACCTTCATTATCTTAGTGAGAAAGGATAGGAAGACATTAGCATATTACTCGAACAGTAGCATCAAATTCATGATGGACAATACGCAAAACATTGCCTGATTGAACCAATGGCAATAAATTGACATGCAAAACAATAGCACTATTATGTCATGACACTAATAATATTCCCTCCCTGCTCCACCACATGATTCACCTCCATAGACAAACATTCACACATACATGATTCAACATAGGGTCCTACTAAAGATTTGTTTAACTCCAACAGGAAAATTAGGCAGTAATAAATTAGTGGTACTTAAGTGCTCCTAATTAATTAAGTGAGACAACAGAAGTGGAAGGGCTCCCTGGAGGATCATCTCTCATGTAAGGTAGTCGTTCCCGGAGCCCTTGAATAGCCTCGACTGAGGCCTCTGGCTTCAGCAAGATCGCCTTGGCACTGTTTATTCTTCTTCCTCCTCCTCTTCATGCTATGTTCCTCTTTCTCCTCACCAGTTGGTGAAACCAAGTACATGATTGGCCTTCTAATTCAGAATTGGTTTTGTCAGTGAGGGAGTACAAGTGTACTAGTAAAAAACAGCATTATTTTCTCATGGCAGTCAGGAAATAGAGATGAACACATGCATTAAATATCATTCTTACCTAAAGGAAGGTTATGGCACCAATATGGATGATGAGGATTGGAACACAGATCTCCCTTTGTGTAGTTCCACCAAAATGAACCAACTGTTCCATCTGACATTCCAGTTAAACAGCACAAAAGTCACTTCTTTTAAGAAGAGTTTTGTGCAATTGGATATCCTTGTTTGCACAAAAAGGCACAGAGGAAACAGTCAGAGTCTCAAACAATTACAGGCAAAAACATTTGGCTAAACTTGTCAGAGTCTCAAACAATTATAGGCAAAAACAGTGGCATGGCTTCATTTTTTCCAGGGACATTATATTAAGAACAGCTAAGGCTGTGTTCGGTTCACAGGTTTGGTGCAGGATTTCCGTATGAACACAATTCCTACTGTATTCTTTCCCTTCCAATCGTTCGGAACACGGGAAAGGTGAATAGTGTTTCAAAGGAAAGCTGGTCTGGTAGTACTGATTCCATCGGATTAGAAACATCCATGCGCTGCTCATTTTTTGGGCCGAAGCCCGAGGCAGGCGCTCGCTGCCATGCGTTAGACATGTTGTTGTGTTGTGTTTGCCGGAATAAAAAAATCAACCTATGTGTGGTACGTGTGGTGAGGACAAGAGTAGTCACTGTGCAGCTGAATAAACAAATAGCATCTCATACTGCCAGGCATGCTACTCTAAAAAAACAAATTTGTACATTTCGTAGTCCATGAGAACACATTCTCTTGAGAGTTTCCTCCGGTTCGTTGTTCCATAGTTTTATACCTACATTCCTTTCCTATTCCTCTATTTTCATCAAGACCTATGTTTTCTGCCCCTTTATTCCGACCGGAGCCTACATATTTGGTATAAGGGCATGGGACAGTGGGTGCACCAGCAGTACAGCACTATGTACGTAAACAGGGGCATAAAGTGGTGATTCATAGTTTGTTGCCCCGAGAAACAAACATCCAAGAAACATATCTGGGTTGGTCCCATTTTTGTTCACTCTAGCCACCTACTCCTATGTGTGGATAGCAAATCTAGTCCTGGTCATACCACTGTGTACAGCGTTACCCCTATATTTCCCTTTACGACCAAGAGACCGGTTGGATGACCACTCTGTACTACTTTCATCCCCTTTCCTTCCTGTTTGTACCAAGTCCGATGTACATACTAAATTCCCTCACCCCCACTTTATTTCAATGACAAGTATTTTCGGACGGAGGGAGTACAAGATTCGACTCCATAAAGTAGCTTTACCTCAAACAATAGAAAAAAATAGGTGATGTTGGACCATCCGATCGAGAGGGGCTGAGAGGTAGAAAATGATGCACATGCAGCGACATAGCGAGCTGGGGAAGTAGAGCTAAGGCGGTTTCAAACAAAGATATACCTGAAGGTCGTCGGGATGTGGATAGGTGGGCGGCGGGAGGCCGGATCCTCCCACAGGCAACGACGAAGGGATCAGAGGACCTCCCGCGCCGGCGCTCGGCCAGAGATAACGGTGCGGCCGGCAGTGGGTGTCCTCCCTCGCTGTCGACGACGGCCTAAATGCTGCCCCTCCTCCCCTTCACCGACGGAGGGGCATATGTCCGGATCTGTAACCAGCGGTGAGGATAGAAAGCCAGTGTTTTTTGAAGGGAGAAAGACAGGGTTACTACCCCTATCTTGTTTAGATCTGGAGAGGATGATAGTGTGTGAATAGAGCAACCCTAGCAAGCAAGCGCGGAGGCTCCGGCCTATATATAAGTTGTGGGGTAGTTTTCCTTTTTCACTCCATCAAAACAATCGTTTAAAATTGTGTACTATACTACATGCCAGGTCGCGGGTTTTTTTAGTTGTTGATTGTTTTTTGAGATAGCTACCTGCTTGTTCCAAGTGGTGTTACGGTGTGCCAGGTCGCACTTTATATCGTTCAAGTCTGGTAGTAGTACAAGTCCCTCCATTAAATGAACAACCACCCCCTCGTAAAAAATGTGAACAAGCCCACGGCTAAAATTAGCGGAAACGTGGGTTGCCCCAACATGCATTATTATTTATATTTTCTACTCCATCCGTTCCTAAATATAAGTCTTTTTTATTAGCCACACCTAAGACAAGAATTTTTTTATTAGAAGTGAACCCCACATGTCATAGACACAAAAATTATGGCAAGATTCCCTTAGGCAAGCCAAAGTGTGTCTAACAATTTGAGCAACTCAAGTTAGGCAAGTGTGGCAAGTGTGGGAAAATAATGTGGCAACATAAGACAAACATAGTCACAATCCAAACAGCCCCGTGATTTTTTGTGACATGCATGGAAATTTGGTTAGTTAAATTTATAGTCAAAATTTGGCAGGGTGCATCAAATCAACACATGCAAGTATCAAAAGGAAAGTCACGGCATGCATGCATGTGTTGTACTCCCTCCGTTTCCAAATATAAGTCTTTTTAGAGATTGCAACAAGTGACTACTCCCTCCGTTCCTAAATGTAAGTCTTTTTAGGGATTCCACTACAAACTACATACGAATGTATATAGACATATTTTAGAGTGTGGATTCACTCATTTTGTTTCGTATGTACTCCAGTTCATAGTGAAATCTCTAAAAAGACTTATATTTTGGAACGGAGGGAGTACATATGAAGCAGAATATGTCTACTCCTACATACGAAGTAGCCCATTTGAAATGTGTAAAAAGAGTTTTATCGAATGCAGTGCTTTGATGTGTCGCGTCAACTCGTACAAGCCCGAGAAATTTGATTACTATGATGCCCTCTCCCTCGCGGATTGAGCTCCGGTGCCTTAACTGCACCTGCCTTTTGCTGCATGACAGGTGGGCCAACCACCTGTTGGGCCCACCTGTCATGGACGCAAAGGCAGGAGCAGTAAGTAGAAGCTTTCCCTACACGCTATCCCTCCCGCACGAGGTGGACGGACATGCAACAGTGGATTCGATACTGTAGAAGTAGGAGTAACATCATTGTTCGTCTTCTCAAAGAGGCGAAGAGCCAAGTGCAAATCGAACGTGGCAGTCGCGAACGCTCGCGTGGTGCGGTTCCTTGGAGTACTAGCCAGGCTCTTGCATCAGAAAAAATTGCTATTGTTTAGCAATTAAACTCCATTATCCATTGGTTGATACTCATTCTACACAGGTCCACGTGCTTAGCATCATTTCCTCCTGGGGTCACCAATGTTTATTTGCTAATTAATAGCATTCCATGCAATGAACTAGCCATTGCAAGTCATTAAAAGCATGCACACCTCTCATCTCTTATTGGTTGATATGTATGTCAAGAAACAAGAAACAAGGTAGAAGTTAATGCACCGCGCCTAAGTGTTTTGGGACTATTTGGTTTTCGTAAGATGACTTACACACCTAGACGGAGGGAGTAGTATAGACCTGTAAACTGGAAAGGAGTATTTGCCTTTCTAGAGATTTCAACAAGTGACTAGACTTCGGCTCAAAAAAAACAAGTGACTAGACTACACCGTGTGCACTACCCCCTCCCCTCCGGTTTATAGGGCTCAAATCTCAAATCTCATGAACCAAGGGATTTTGTGATTGGAGGAATGTATCTCGTACTTTACAAAACTACCCTAATTAAACTCATGCATTAATTACGTAGTTCTCTTGTTTTCCTCTCTGCCTTGGTCGTGGTGCACAATATTGAGGCTAGCCATAGTGGGAGTAACTTAGGTAGTAACTTAACACATCCCAAGACAATTTTGCTTATGTGGCAAGTATTTAATGAGGAAAGAGGTGCTTGTGGTAACATAATATGTTACTGTAACGTAGCGCTTTCTGAGGCAAAATGAGTCTATGAGATAATAAATGAAGCAATCTATGATAATACAACTATGTTACTTTGCACTATGGAGGTAGTAACTTACACTAGTGTCATATGCATGACACTAGTCTAAGTTACTCCCCACTATGACCAGCCTGAGAGAGCGCTTTTATACGTTTTAGTCTCATGACTAAAAGTAGTGGGACTAAAACTTGTTAGCCTCATCCATGCTTGGATCCAAATACTAAAGAGACTGAAATCAAGTTAATGACATTTCAAAGCATCCGGGCCCACGTGCCATCCACCAAATCACAGCGAGGTGCTACAGTCGAGACTCACCTGTCACCTCGGTGTAGCCGTCATGACCCGTCATATCACAAAACCCACACCTTTACCAGCAGTGGTAAGGTGGCCTCCAAGTTGGACTGGATGAAGCAACCATCATTTCATTGGAATGCTCGTTCAAGCCCTTTCTTCCCTTTCTTGAAGAAAACCTCACTCCAGGCTACTCACTTCTGCCATTTTTCTTCTCCACTGACGAAGGAAAGGTGGGCGAATCAATTATGCTGCTATATTTTCATTCCAATAATCTTCTTTTTGCGAAGCACCGACCGATTCTGACATCCTATTATTTTCCCGTTTTCATTGCGATTGTGGTTTCCTTTCGATTGCTTTTTGTTTGTCAGTTCATTGATGGATCCTGGAGCACTAGGCAAAGAGTTGCCGGCGGACAACCCACTGGAGACAGCGATCTCCAGGAAGCAAGCACCGACCAACGAGTTGACCATGTTGGCGGGCCAACCCATGGAGACGAAGAACTCCAAGGAACAAGCACTGGCCAAAGAGTTGAGGACTTGGCGGACGAACTCCTCAAACAAAGTTGGAAGAACAGCAAGGGCCCCATCGTGCCTACCCTGGGAGCTCTAATTGCCACCTATGTGAGTCTCAAGACCGAGTTTTAGGAGATAGTCGCCGTTGAGAAGCAGTATTCCCCTGGCAAGGTGATGGCCCCCATCGAGGACGAGGAGATGGCCCCCGTAGGGATGAGATCCCCCGATGAGCTGCACAAGGTAAAAAATAATGGCTTATTACCATAGTTGTGGTTTTTGATTATTTGCAATGTGCTTGCTTTTTGATTATTTGCAATGTGCTTGCTAATATGTTAGTGTTGTATAGGTGCCGGTGGTTGTCCTTGATGATTCCAATGTCGTGGCCCGTCCTGTTGGCATCGCCCCGGAGATCGACTCTGATACCGCTGTCCATCCTGTGGACATCGCCCTAGAGATCGATTCCGATGTCGTGGTCAGTCATGTGGACGTCGCCCCAGAAATCGATTCCCATGCCGATGTCCGTGCTGTGGTCATTGCCCGAGAGATCGATGACAAGAAATAGTTGGTCGCGCTAATCCTTCAGGGTAGTTTGCATTGCCTTGTCTTTAATTACCAGAACGATGCGTGTTATCAAACCATCTTAGGGCTAGTGCACTGTCTTGTGTGAGCGGATCTTGCTACTTTTGTTTGATAGTGAATCATGTGATGAATCATGCGAACCCTCTCCAAGTTATGGAAACAGATGTATCCTCACCAGCTTTTGATGTAATATATGGCATGCTTAGATGTAAGTTTGAACTGTTTATCATATCAGCAGGGCTTCTTTGATGATTCTTGGTGTTAGTAGGCTAGCTATTGTGCGAGCTATAGTACATGCAAAACACTCACCGAAGAGAAACGTTGGGGTTGATGAGCTCGCGGTATGCCTATACTTATCCCTCGTCGATCGACCAATAGCCCTAGCTCCTAAAATTGTAGGCTTAGCGATCGATCAGAAAATAGTCGACATACATTCAGGCCTCATTTGGTTCATAGGGTATGAAAATCGTAGCAAAAGTACAGAGAACGTGCAACACAAAATCATAGCAGTGCAGAGACGTACTCCCTCCGTTCCAAAATAGATGACCTAGGCGGGCTAGTTTGGCCTAGTGGGTTTCAGTGATATGATGTGGTACAGTGTCGTCTAGTCTTCGCGTGTGGTAGCAGTATTGCGGGTACAGTAAGTTTTCTTGAAGAAGCAGAATTCAACGAAGTCATGATGGTTCCTTTGTCCGAACAACTTACGGTGGGAAAGGTTGGGCCTGCGATACGACCAGGGTAGACCAGGATAATTTTGTGCATGGCAGGTGGACCAGGATGGTTGACGTCCCACATGTCGATGAATGAAAGTATTGTTTTCGATATAGAGGATGAGCAACGAGTATTCATTGTTTATTTTTGATGAAAGCTATTGTCTCCACTGTTACTCCTTGACTTTGTCAATGCCTCTCTCTCCTCCACATAAGTGGGGACTACTTGCTATGCATGCAGCGGGCAGCTGGCGTCTTGAGGCGCCAGGGCGGTGAGAGCGGGCTCCGGAAGCGGTCCGGACTCCAGCATGGCCCACCTCACATTATCACCATATATTTCTTGGAGTCCGTGTGCGGAGGGCGGGCGATCTCTTCTCCCTCCCACGTTTCTCTCTTCTCAGCCGACGCCCACCGAGCGATTAGATTTCGGCTATTGACGGTTTATTCAATTACGGTCCCACATGTCAGTGAAATTGCAAGACAACGCGTGTCCCCTTTGGTGAGCGGTGTGCGAGCTAGACATTCGGGGTTGGGACGCGTATGAGTCGTAAGTGTGTCGCCTTTTCCTTCAGAGCTTGCGAAGCGTAACATTTTCGCGCGATCGATCGATAGAAATCCAGAACAAAATGACGAGGGTGGTGCTTTCCCGCTCGTTAGGCGGGCTAGTTCGAGTGATATGACGTGCTACAGTGCCGTCCACTTGCTCCATTTTTATGTAAGCAAGAGTTTACACTCGTACGCGGGAGGAGTGCAAAACACCGCAGATCTGATTTTGATCGAGGAATTACTGTTCCCTGTCAAATAATGGAGGATTGTTAGCGATTATAGCATGATAGTTAGGGCATCTCCAGCGCTGGCCCACAAATTTACACCGGCATCTGTCCAAGGACACTGATGGATGCCATCCGATGCGCCCGCATACCTTTCAACAACTATATGAACTAACTGGACTAAATTCGTGCAAACAAAGCAAATTTCAAATTAACCGAATGAAATTCATTACATTTCGAAAACTTTTCCGACAAACTGGACGAAATTCATTACATATTTTGCACAAACCATACTAAACCTATTGTAAACCTAATCTAAACGATCGCCGGCGCCCGACCACCAAGTCCGGCCATGAACCCGAGAAAGTCGGCCATTGCCTTTGCCTCCTCCTCATCCGCCTCGATAACCTCCTCCTCCGGCCGGAGCACAAGGTTATGAAGATTTCCGCCTCCACGTCGTCGTCAAGCAGCTAATTGGCCGCCGACGTTTACCCCACCAAGCTTGGCGTCGACTGAGTGGTGTAGCGGTAGCCTTCCCGGGACCAGAGCGGCGGCGACCTACCGTGTACTACTATTCCTTGCTGCCGGCTGCGCCCGCGCACGCGCGCCAGCTTCGTGGTCATGGCGGCGGAGGGCGGCCCGGGGGGTGCCAGCGATCTCCTTCGTTTGCTCCTGCGACAGTACGTCGAAGAGAGCTTTGGAGCGCGCCCGGAGGGGAGCCGCCGATATCCCTCGTCTGCTCCTGCGACAGTACGTCCAAGAGAGCTTCAGAGCGCCACGAGGCCATGGTTGAAGTGGTGCCGACAGAAGGAAGGGATCGGATGAGAATAAGTGTGGGTCTTTGGCTATGGCTGGGAGCTGGAGCTCAAGTTAATATAGCGGGCGAATGGCAATGAGCCGCGGCAGACGGATGGACAACTGGCGCCGGAGTAGGTTCGTCAGGTGTGAATGCGGACGTTGCTTCAGTGACTCAACTGTAGATGTGTTTGGGTGACTGACATGTGGGCCCAACGGGCGTCTGGCCCGCATATTAGTGACACACCAATTGCACCTGCAGTTAAGTCCAGTGAATGCGGCATTGACATTCTGGAGAGACGGTGACCATTTCAGGCGCATGCGGACTGTTTGACTGGTCAACCATACAAATACGGAGCTATACGCTGAGCCAGCGACCGTCTAATCACCATATCTCGTATACAATGATCAAAGTGAGCTATCAAGACAAGTTCAATGACCGCCAATGCATATTACTCGGTAATAAATGACTAGGATTGAAGGGGAATCCTAATTTGCTTCGTCTTCTATCCTTGAGCTCTTGACAAACCAATGCACTATACGGTTGTCCGGCCACTCCACCTCAGAGCTCTAACCAAGCGTCGTTCATGCCACCGTGCCGCACACTAACCGGTAAGGCAGCGATGGCATCCCGCCGCGCCGAGTTCCTCGCCGCCCACGAACGCACACAAAATGGTAGGGAAGCGATGGCATCCCGCCGTGCTGAGTTCATCGCCGCTCGCGACGTCACAACTATGTCGGAGGAATTTGAAGATGCCAAGGCAGTATTGGCGGTAGAGCAAGAGGCGGCCAAAGCCGCACAGAGGGAGCGGAAAAGTCAGAAGCACTCAAGAAAAGAGGACAGACGGGCCGTGCATGAGGACAGACGGCAAGATGGTGCTCGATTACTTTCCTGGGAACATCGGGGATGTCAGACGGTTGCCACGCAAACACGTCGATGTTCGCCCGCAGGAAAGCAACGAGCGCGCTTTCCTATTTAGGGTCGAGAGTGGCACTGATGGTGAAAGTACCACCAGTGCCGTCCTCCCTGGCGGACACCTTCTTGGTCTCTGGTGGAGCTTCCATTGCCTTCTTACACTTGCCGGTGGAGCTCGATGAAGCATCCTCGACGGTAGCACAGCACTCCGAAGAGGTGCGCTTGCCGGAGTGGGCATCAGAACTCTTGCCGGACTTGGTATTCTTCTTCGCCCCGGGAGCTTCAACGGCAAGTGGTTTGTGATCCGCTGCGGCTGCTGCTTCCTGGTAGATCTTGTCGGTGCAGATAAGGGCATCCTTCTTGTCGCCAGGGACAGAGATGACACTTATCGGGCCTGGCATCTTCAGCACGTTGTATGCATAGTGAGAGGCTGCCATAAATTTGGCGAGTGCTGGACGGCCGAGTATCCCATTGTAAGGCAATGGAAAGTCAGCAACGTCAAAAGTGACCCTCTTAGTCCTGAAGTGCAACTCGCTGCCAAATGTCACCGGCAGCGTGATCTTTCCCTTCGGCTTGCTTCTTCCCGGATTGATTCCTTGGAATGTTCCGGTCTCTTCGAGCTCACTATCAGGGATCTAGAGTTTCTGGAGTACCGCGGAGGAGATCAGGTTCAAGCCAGCCCCGCCATCAACTAGCATCTTAGTGACCTTGAGGTTGCAGATCGTTGGTGAAACCAACATCGGCAAGCACCCGACCGCAGTTATGCGGTCAGGGTTGTCCTCAATATGAAAGAGGATAGGCGTGCTGGACCATTTCAGAGGCTTGCGTGACTCGACGGGTGGTTCTACCGCATTGACTTCCCGCATCCACTGTTTGAGCTGGCAGTGGAAAGTATGCCGAGAAGCACCGCCGTCAACGCACAGGACCTCTGTGGCTTTCTGGAACTCCTGCTCATCGATCTCGTCATCATCCATATCTTCATCATCGTCATCATCTTCATCCTTGTCGCGGCCGCGTGGAGGTCTATCTCCTTGCCGCTGCTTGGCCTTGCCGCGGCGTCCTCCTCGGCCGGGGCATTTCTTGCTGGCTGCTCCAGCACCTTCCTGGGCCTTCTCCTTGTCGCGCCGCTCATATTCAGCCTTTTGCTGCTCAACAAGCTGCTCGACCTTCTTGCAGCTCTGGATGTCATGGCCCTTGGTGCGGTGGATCTTGCAGTACTGCTTGCTGGTGCCGTCCTGCTTGTCGGCGACCGCTACAGTCTGGTAGTTAGTGCCGCCGGAGCTACCAGCTTTGGCTTTCTTGTCGCCACCTTCATTGCCGGACTGCTCAACGACTAGCACATCTTTGCCTTTCTTCTTCCTGTTATTCTGTCGCCGGTTTTTCTTTGCCGTGGCTGCCTCCTCGCTGTCAGATCCTCCTGCTTCTGTATTCTCTCCGGGGAGTTTCCTCCCTTCCTCAGCACGCGCACACTTGTCGGCCAGGGCATATAGCTCACTGACGTCTTTGATGTTGCATATCGCCATCTCCTCCCGCATCCTGCGGTTTCGCATGTTCTGATGGAACGCGCTGATTACCGCGGCAGGGTGGACATCTGGGGTGTTGTGCTGTACGCGGCTGAATCTCTGAATGTACTTGCGCAGGGATTCTCCCTCCTTCTGGGCGAGCAGATGAAGGTCGCTTTCCTTGCCAGGAGGCTTGTGGCCGCCTGTAAAGGCGCCGACAAACTGATGGCATAGGTCTGCCCAGGAGGATATGGAGTTGTTCGGCAAGTGCATGAGCCAGGATCGGACATTGGGTTTGAGTACCAGCGGGAAGTAGTTGGCAAGGATCTTGTCGTCCCGCCCCCCGGCAGCCTGCACCGCCATGGTGTAGATGCTGAGGAACTCCAACAGATGTGACTTGCCGTCGTACTTCTCTGGTACGTCTGGCTTGAAATTCTTCGTGCTGGGCCACTGGACCTGCCGCAGCTCACGAGTGAACGCAGGGCAACCTACCGCGTACGGCAAGTCGCCTGGTTCCCCTGGCGCATGCATGTCGACAGAGGGCCCAGCGCGCTGGTCTGATTGATGCCGCGCTTCTCTTCGGCGCTCGATGCGAGTTCGAGCGTCTTCTTGCTGTCGTTCGTGAAGAACTTGGCGTTGATCGCGACGAGCTCGTGGATCTGACGATGCAGTGGAGTCGTTGTCGAGGTGGATCCGACGAGTTGGGGACCTTGGCCTTCGGGGTGGAGAGTGCATGGTGGTTGCACCCCCACCGGTTTTGTTGCCACCGGCTCGCGCCTGGCGGTCCTGCCGCGGCAGCGATGTACTCGGCTGCCGTGGAGTGTCACCGTTGGTGAAGCCGATGAGACTCTGAATGGTGGCCCTCCATTCATCGATCTTGTCTACCGTTGGAGGGTAATCCAGGAGCAGTTGAGCTCACGCCAAAGCTTCTGCTGGAGTGGTGGGCGGCAGTGGCGAACGGTGCGAGGAGCGGGATATGCTCGAACTTCTAACTACGTTAGTGTCAGGACCCCAACTCAATGCCACATCGATCTAGCATGTAATACCTCATATCACTTTGCAGCCTCACGCACGGTATTCCCACGGGTGTCGCCTTACCTTTGCCCGGGACCGTTTGCGCATTTTGGCACACGTATATGATGGTGTCGCTAGCATCCATATGATAAAGAGCCCGGGCTGACATGGCTAGTCGTAAACCCAAAGTGGCACTAACTTACAGGGACAGGCATCCATGACCCAGCATCGAACGTGTCGGTCATCAACGAGTGAAACCAGGCTGTAGCACTGGGCTAACAGGACTCCGGTGAACCGGGCTGTAGCGGGCTAGCAGGACTCTGGTATTCATCGCGTGACATTTCCCCGAAGGGACAGACACAGGATCGAAGAAGGACACATGCCGGCCTGCCTAAGTGTTCCGGAGCAGTAGCAAGCTACCAGGGCTCAGTGGAAGCACTAGGAGACATTTCCCGGTAAGAGAGGCTACTAAGAATCAACAACTAGATAGTCAGATCCCACACATAGCAATACACATTACACGTACGCATAACATGCAAGTATGTGCTGTACAACATGGCATCACAGCATAACTCAACAAACATATAGATAAAGGCTCAGAAGAGCCATCATAGCATTTATTGCAAACAGGGGTCACAAGACCCATCATACAGAGCATACAAGCAACAAGCGGAAGCATTACATGTCTGGGTACAGACATCTACAAATGTAAAAGGCTGAAAGCCTGACTATCTACAGCATCCGATCAAGATCGTAGCTGAGGTACTAGCTACTAGTCGAAGTCCAAGAGAACCCTAGTAAGACCGAAGTCTCCGCTGCAAAAACATAAATAAAGCAACATGAGTACAAAGGTACTCAGCAAGACTTACATCAGATCCTATCATACATGCATCTGTATCAAGAGGTAATGTGGGGTTTAGTTGCAGCAAGCCAGCTTTGACTCTGTGGCTATCCTGTTCTACGACTACCAGAAACTCTTGAGGTGAAACAACGTACACGAGTCCACTAACCACCACACAATACACTACTATGGATTCATCCCCGTCTCCCTACGAGAAGGCCATCCATAGCACTCACACTTGTCTTGAGCATTTTTATAGTATCCACTTCAAGTTTTCTATGTACCATGTAAGCATCCAAGAAGTCCATAACCGCGGACCCGGCTATTCGAATAGATCATGTTAACCCTGCAGGGGTGTACTTCTTCACACACGCTCTCGCCACTTACCGCCATGTACACGTCATGTATCTCGGCAACCTTCAAGCGGAAGCCTGGCGAGGGTGTCGGCCACGACCTGACTAACCACACAAGACTCTAGTCCAGGTTTATCGCCTATTCGGGTACCATCCGCAAGGAGATCCGGCCGGGGTGTCGCTCACGGCCCCAAACGATGTGAGCAGGGTTCCCGAGCCCACCAACCGGGTGCCACTCGGTACACCGTGCCACGTGTGCCTAGTCTGTCCCAAGCCCACCTTGCCGGGTGCCACTTGGTAGAAAAATAGCACTACCTACAAATACCAGAAACTAGTTGCGACTCCTGGACAGAGACCAAGTTGATTAATAAGTCGAGAGGGGTCGAGTTACCGGAACCCAATGTGTGGTAGTATCGAGTCATTGGACAACATACATAGAACTCAGGGCTTAAGGACGGTTCCAGTGAGACAACCCACCATGTACTCCTACATGGCCTCTCACCGCTACCTTTACCAAATCGTGTTCACACACTTCACTCTCAGCATCAGAACATATCGTAACACTCCAATTCATTCCCAATGAATCAGACCTGACACAACTCTAAGCAATAGCAGGCATAGCATGGTAGGAACACATCAGTGGCTTCAATCAACTCCTACACATGCTAGTGGGTTTCAACTATTTACTGTGGCAATGACAGGTCATGCAGAGGAATGGGTTCAACTACCGCAGCACAAAGTAGCAGATGAATCGTTGTTGTCCTAATGCAATAACTGAGAGCAGGAGCGAGAGAGTATGGTTTTATCGAAATGAACAAGGGGGTTTGCTTGCCTGGTAAAACAACAAGGGAGGCACTGCTTCACAGACAGGTACTCTGGAACGTCTCCGGAGCAGGACCTATCGAGAAGGAATGGTGCCGGCAATCAATACACAATCATATGCAACAATATGATGCATGAACATGGCATGTAGATGTGATGCTGTTTGAGCTAATGCATCTAGTAAACATTTGGTTTGAAGTCCATTTGAACCAAAGGTTCAAATGCATTTCTAAATTAAGTCTCTTATATATGCCCTAATGTGTTTTCCCATATTCAGCATGTATAAGTTGGTTTTTCATGCATGAAACTAGTACAGATGGAAAGGTTGCATTTTTCTGATAATTTTCCATATATAAATTATTTCAATCTGAGCTACGGTTGAATTTCTATGAATTTTTGAAGTTTAAATCATTTTCTGGATTTTCTGAATTATTTTAATTCCAGAAAATATATAATTGCGTCAGCATGACGTCATCACTACATCAGCGGGTCAACGTGGCTGTCCAGGTCAAATATGACGTGTGGGACCCACACGTCAGTGACAGGGGGGGTTAACA
>NC_041385.1:106108190-106144434 GCF_002162155.2 Triticum dicoccoides
GTTTAGGCTCTTCGAAGAGCTGGCGATGCGGCGCGTCGAGTAGTGCCCTCGGCCGGAGCTGGGGTGGCCGAGAACGACGTCGGCGACCACGTTTGCGGCCGCCGGAGTTCGGCTGTGTTCGGGGGCGCGGCTGCAGCGTGCAAATGCACGAACTAAAGCGCTAGCGGGGCACTACGAGGTGCGGCGAGAGTGCTAGGTGCACTGGCGTGGCCAAAGGGTCGCCGGAGCAACGCCGGCGACAAGCTCGAGCGGAGGCGAGCTTCGGCCATGGCGGAATTGAGGCCTAGACGGCGTAATTGCGAGGAGGGGGAGAGGGGTTCGAAGCAGAGGCTCACGGGGAGGTCGATGGGCTGGTCGGCTTGCTCGGGGAAGAGTCGGAGACGACGGACGGGCGCCGACGATCTCGGGCGGCCGACGACGAAGATGACGGCGATGGCGGCTCCTCGGGGCACCCCGGCTTGCGTGGCTCGGCGAGGAGGTAGCTGGCGACGAGGCGGAGCTCCTGGGCACGACGGGGAGGCGAGGGGGAGGCGGTGGCTATGACCACGGCGTGCGGCGGCGACGGCAGCGCTTCGGGCGCGGGGAGAGGGAGAGATGCGGGGGAGGGAGAGAAACGAGAGAGCGAGGGAGAGATCCGGGGCGGTGCTGGCTGCTTCTGGCGAGGCCAGGGCGTCGAGGGGGAGGGCACGCAGGCAGCTGCCGTGGCGCGCATGTGCGCGGTGTGCGGCGACCACGCGCCCTGTCCCTCTGGCGCGAGGAGAGGGACGACTGGCGTCGGCCAGTCAGCTGGGCTGAGCTACTGGGCCGATCGAGTAAGTGGCCCAGGTAAGTCTCTCTCCCCTTTTCTGTTTTCTTTTCTAATTTTCTGACATTTGTTTGGTTTAATAAAAATACCAAACCATTTTATTTTATTATGCCAATTTTTGCAGGAGCTAGATATATTATGCCAGAGCTCCTTTATAAATGACATAATTTTTGGGCCATATTTCATATATATAGAAATATATTTCCAATGCAAATATTTATCGAATTAATCCAAATGGCCAAAATAAATATCCATGAGCTCCTAAAAATATTGTTTTGATTTTTATCTCTGACCAATATTTTCAGAGGGCAACATGAGCATTTTCTTGGACCCTTTTGGAGAAATTTTTATTTGGGTCATTTTCAAAAATGAATTTGAGGGTTCCACCAATCCTCATTTCAAATTTAAATGAAATTTAAATATGATGCACAAATGACTAGCTAGTCTAGGTCATACCAGACTAGGGATGTGACAGTTAGAAGGAGCAGTATCACGTCCAGGCGACCGTGCCTCGCTCGTGCCAGCATGTTGGCGTGCATGCTGGTCTTGAGCACCCCGAGATCCTCCAGCATGATCTTGGTCCAACAAGCGTATGGTACTGCGGATACCATGACGTTGTCAGTCCTGCACCTCCTGAGATGGGCGCGGTGCTTGTACGGACGCCGAGGTCTGTGTAGCCTTTTCCTTGGACCTGGTATCACCGTGAGCTCCATCGTCGATGTCCGTTCTTCCACCGGGGTCTACCCCACCACCCGTTTGCTCCGGTGGTGGTGGGATCGACGAGGACGGAATAGTTGCGGCCGAAGTCTTCTTCTTCAGTGGCATGTCGATGAAGAAGATGAAGATCTAGCTCGTGTGAACGCCGGATCGGGTTCACACAATCTCGACGCCCCCTACCTGGCGCGCCAAAGATGTCGGGGTGACTGATCCACGAACACCTATGGGCCCGGCGGACCGAGCCCCTTTCGGTTCGGCGGGGGGCGGAGATCGCATGAAGAGCAGACCGAGGCGAATCACACGAGCGGTTTACCCAGCTTCGGAGCTCTCCGGAGAGATAATACTCCTACTGCTGCTTGTCTGATTGTATTGTGTTCTTGCTCGGGAGCGCTGAGTGCTACAGTACACTCTAGCTGCTAATGAGACTGAGCGCAAGTGTTCTCTGGCTTCGAACCTTCCAAACCCCTCTCTATGTTGCGCATGGGCCTCCTTTTATATGCTCAAGGGGTCACCGACAAGTGGCAATGTAGACAAGGGTAAAAATGGAAAAGGACTTGCGGTTGGTACAGCAACCTGTACAGTGTATCATACCTAACCCTGACGGCAGGGGACAAAGACATTAAATGCCCGTCTACGTCGCCCAAACAGTGCAAACAGGGACCGTCAGGGACGCCACCGCTTGCCACGATGGTAATCTTGTCAGCGCCGCTTGCCACCGCGCACCGCTGGCTGCATAGCCTATCGCCACACACGCCTGGAAAGGCCCCAGGGCGACACGTTGGTGGATGCGCTGGAGCATAGGTACAGGGTGGTAGCGTGCCGCGGCAAGTGCCTTGCCACGGTCGTTGTCTTGTCGCGTCCGGAGGCTTGTCGCTCCCCGGGCCTTGCCGAGACGCGTGGCGCGTCGCGGCAAACTCCTTGAGATGCCTTAGTGGGCCTTCCCGGCAAGCTCCTCTTGCCGGGGCCTTGTCTTCTTGGCTTAGATACTTTGCTCTTGAATGGCTCCACAGGAACCGCGGAGGACCTTGGCGGTCACCCGGCAAGCCTTGCCGCGGGTGGCTGCAACTGGCCGTGCACAAGTTCGGGATACTAGGGTACCCCTACTCTAGTACACCGACACGTGGGATGTGTGTGTGTGCGCGCACGCATGATCGAGATAAAAGAAAGAAGACATAAGTCCTAAGATCAACGACATGGGAGAGACGGATCGGTATGACAATATGCATGCATGTGAGAATGCAGGGAAGAAGGCCCGACAATTGAGCATGTCTTTTTGTCTTCAAGAGATAGTGGCGTGGGCTGGAGCATGCATCTATGGATATGTATGGATAGACATATATAGTGTGGGTGATAGGAAGCAAGACTCCGTGCGAGACAGAAATGTTGACGGAGAAACTACAGATAGATACAGAGATGGAGATGCTAGCTAGAGAGACATCCGTTAGTTTGGGTGTCGGAGATGACCGTCAGGTGGTTCAAAGGGTGAAGTTATATATGTGTGTGAGAGGGCACTTGACTGCATGCAGGTAGAGAGAAACATATGTAGTGTGCGTGATAGAAATCAAGAGTGAGGGCGAGAAAAAAGGTTGATGGAGAAACAGATAAATAGAAAGATAAATATGCTAGATAGTGTGCGCTAGAGATAGGAGGCGAGTGGATCAGAAGGCTGGGTTATGTGTGTGGGTGTGAGAGAGATAGAGAGAGGGTGCATGTGAGTCACATACAAACAAATATCAGAGAGAAATGAGATCCAGAGAGACGGAGTTTTGTGTCTGCGAGCGAGAAAGATATTTCACAATGAGAGTGATAGCTAGAGAGACATATGAGGGAACGCAAGATATCTCTAGGGAGAGAGGGTGTGTTTGAGCGACATACAAGATAACAATGGAGAAATATGAGACCCTGGGAGACAGAGTTTGTGTTTGTGTGTGAGAAAGAGATATTGAAGAGGAAGAGTCGTAGGATCTCATATCTAAGGAGCGAAAGACATCTCTCTATGAGGGGTGTGCGAGTGGCACACATGGGAATAGTTGAGAGAAATGAGACCCCGGGAGACAAAGTTTTGTGTTTGTGTGAGAGAAAGAGATTCCACATGGAGAATCATAGCTAGAGACACATAGCAGGGAGCAAGATATACTTAGAGAGAGATAGAGTGATGAAGGTCGATGGAGAGAGTACCGTCAGTGTGTTACAAAGATAAAAGATCATTGTCGACATACAGGTAGCACGAGAGATCCCTGAGAGACGATGAACGCGTATAGGTCCAAAGAGATAGTCCTATATAAGCATGAGTGATAGCTATATGAGACGAATATCTGGATTAAAGGGGATTCACATATTTAAACTGGAGATCACGACATCGATAATATCATAATGCAAATTGGTGTATCAAACACGCATATTCATTTGAATTTGGGCACACGTGTAATATTATACAGTTTATCAATATCGGTGATCCATAGATTCTTCAATTACAAACAATGCATGGTTTATATGCAATTAGTTTCTAAACGGGATTACACTATATGTTGTGTGTGTGGAACACATTATACATGTTTGAGAAGTGAAAAAAACCCGCATGAAACACACATTAATTGGAGACAGTTAGCGAGGAATGCATACATTGGATTTCAACATAAAGTGGTTTCAAATATTTGAAAATCCAAATTAATGGATACAACCTTATGAATCTGAGATCATGCCATTTGTAAACCATATTTATGTATAAATGGTGTTGTGCTTTTGAAAGTATATATGTAAAAAAATGATGTATATAGAATGTAATTCCAATTGAAAATGGATCCCGCCCAAAAAAATAGTAGAATACAAACGGGATTCGAATTGAATTGGCACGGTAAACGTGCACTGTGCAAAATTTGAACGAAGCGGGGAAAGTCATAGTAACCGCCCGAAACCAAAATCTGCGAGATGGAAATCACTACTGCCTATCTGTGCCGCGCAAAGCCTATCTGCTGGATTTCTATAGGTTTCGATAGGGGTAGGTTTGTAATTTCACCCAAACGTGACATAACCGCCTCTCGCCCGGATTCATACACGGTGGGCGCCAAAACACAGTGTGCCCTCGGCCGAAGTAGACTCCCTCCCCAATTCATATTCATACACGGTGGGCGCCAAAAACAAACTCTTGTCGGCAAATATTCGGTGTATGCGAGATTACCGTCTTATCCCCAACCGACTAATGTTGTTGTGATGTACGTAGTAGAAATTTGAAACGGGGGCTAAGTTTGTAAATTTCCTCGCATTTGAGACAAGCGCGCCCTGACTACATGGTTCCCCCTTCCTCTCTACCTCCCTTTTCCCCATTCGTACTCCGTGGGCGCCAAAACACCCTCTCCACCCCACCCTCCTCCGTCCGCCGCCGTCCTACACCCCATCCACCGCCGTCCTCATCCACCATGCCGGAGCTGATACCCCGACGCCGCCGTCCATTACAAGAGATCGACCTCTCTCATCCACGCCTTCGGACCGGGACCCTTGCATCCCGTCCTCTCGCTTCATCCCCGCCGTCGTCCACCTTGTCGGCGCCGCTCCTACGACCGTCTCGTCCACCGCGCCCTGCCGCCACCATCTACCCTCCTAGATCTGCTTCCATGCCGCCGACAGCCATCGCTACCGCAGCACCATCAAATTCTCACCAGATGCGTACATGGCGCCGCAGCAGAGGCGGTACTCTTTCGTATCTACTCAACTTATTTATCGCAGCAAGAAAATAGATCGCCACTACTTTATTCTGATTTCTTGTCTTGTTTGCGAAGTTGCCTTTGTCCGGTTTGCACCTTCAGATCCGCCATGGCACGCTCAACACTATACTCCCAATGCTTATGGTTTCCCCTTTTATATTCAACACTAGTTAAATCACAGTAGACTAAATTTCAAAATTGGGTTAGTCGATTTTTCAGAGCGCGCCGGAGTTTGCCAGTGCGATCCAAGGGGCTCGGGTGGTTGTGGGGCCTCGCCGAACAAAGAAAACTTGACGCGGGTGGGGGTGGGGGTGGCGGAGGAACACAAGCGGTGGGGGCCGGTGGTCCAGCCGGCGGCCCGTGCGGTGTTTTGTATGGGAAGAATCACAAACGAGGAAGGAGAAGGGTTAGGAGACATAGGATCTTCATCCAACCGCCTGAAATGGTCGAGAGACAGCTGGGCGTTGCATTCTTAATGCGCTCTGGTTCATCATGTGTGGGCACTGCGCAACCAACATTTTATTATCCAAAATCTGCTTGCTCTTCTTTACCATGTTCGATAGTGCTGGCCTGTACGCGATCGATAGGCTTTCAATTACTAGTGGCAATACAACACCGTATTTTCAAGCCAGTTCCACTTTCCCGATTTATATATTGTGGTTATGGTGTACCCCTGTTATGTACACTATGATCTGCCTAGTTGCTGTGTGCTCTTGTTATCATGGTTTGGCAATAAACTATCTATACAGTATAATGAACCTATCATCTGCCAGCCATCCTTACTTCTGGAGCCTATTTTTTGTGTACTTGTGCCAGATTATATAAATGCACCCACGATATTACAGCACACATGAGCTCTCTCATTAGAATCCGGTGATAGCACATAAGTGTTTACAGGGGCGCCCCTATATTAGAATATCATCTGCATTACAAAGATAATCTCACAACTATTTATGTTTTCATGGTTCTCAGATATTATATGCAATTACGGTGAATATCATAATCCGCGCATCAGAAGAATATTGTGGAACACTGCAATGACTTACAAAATTGGCACCAAGGCATTGAGTGCCATTTTGGAAGAAATGAAACTCGTACGCTCCCCACCTGTTGATTCTTGTTCAGAATATCATTGTAATGACTATTCTAACCTCGAGGAGTCAAAGGCAGATGGCCTGTCCTGTTTACCCATCAAGGTGCCTGTTCTAATTTTGCAAGGTTTTATTGATTGCGCGTATCTTGCATATGTTGTCTTGCATTTCTTCTACTTTGTTGCACCACCATCTACTTAGTTTACTCATCATATAACTTGAGATGCTATGCCCATCCATTATCAATACATATTCCATCTGTCGTCATACCATGTTTTTCCACTCCAATGATGTTCTTGTGCATCAGACATCAAAAAGGAAGAAGGTGATTGCCGAACCTGAAGGGGCACCAGCAAAGTCCTTGAAAACGTGGTGGTGCCGGAGAAATCAGACAGCGCCCCACTTATATTGGTTGTACAACCAGTGACACAAAACATGGAACCGACTCCAGCAGACTGTACCCATACTTCAATGGCCACACCACTAGCCCCACCACACAGGACCTGCACTCCAGCAAAAGGTATACCGATTTCATTTGCCATAGCACCAGCCGTACCATAGAAAAATCCCACTCCAGCAAAAAGTACAGCAATTCCACCGGCCGAAGACCTATCCCAACTGCAGAGACGGCCAATTCCTGCAGATTGGAACCCCATTCCATTTATTCCTAGTTTAAAAGACAATGCTTTCAACGTTGTTAGGGACTACATGCATATATTCCCATCATGGGAAGATTATAGTGAAGAAAAACACCATTTTCACATCTTCCTGTCCAACTTACGTGTAAGTGCTATTATTCATGGTTATTATTTTCCTGTTTTCTGCTGATCGAACAGATCAATGATTTACATTACATTGTTGTAACTAGGTGAGGGTCAATCTGGATAGTCATGACGAGAAAAGCTTGCTTGTGCTTTTCAAGGAAGCATTGCAGCAGTATCGGTGTTACCTGAGGAGATCACACTTTGATGGCAAGTCTATAAACGAATTTCCGGTGAAGTCTCCTGTGCTAAATTTAGAAGACATTGAATGGAAAAACCTTGTTATGCACTGGTCTTGCTCCCAGGATGAGGTACTGTCTATGAAATCACATGACAATTTGAACTTCTACTTTTCCGCATGTGCCTTGCGGATCTTTTTTGCAGGAAATCAGCTCGAAGAAGAATTCCAGTTTGAAAAGAACGACAGGATATCGCAAATATGCTGCCCGCTGCTTTGCTCTTGTTAGTACCTGTTATCCGGTATCGCTGTACTTGCATACATACCTGGTTCATTATGTGACCGTAGTATGCATGATAGCTTGCTTATCAATTGTTCGCTCCAAATTATCTGATCTGTATGAATGGTTACATTAGTGTAGAATATATCCAATGCCAATGAATTTTTTTAGCTCTGCATTGTTCTTGTAAGTACATGTTGTCCTTTATCAGTGTACTTATATTGATAGGTAGTTGTTCATGTACCATCACTCTGCAGCTTATTTTTCTTTGCCCTCCATTTTCTACACATCAGATCTATATTTACTCTTACCATAAGGTTGGCACAGAAGAAGTTTAGATGTGCATTGCTCTTGGCTGTTCCTTTTGCCTGTATTGCTGTACATACATTTATAGCTACTTGGTTATGTAGCATCACTCTTCATCTTATCTTAAATATTCTCCATTTTTTCGTATATTATCACATCTATATTTACTCTTAACAAAATGTAGAATAAAGGCAATGCTTATGAAGAACATTCTGTGCTAAACTTCTTGAATTGCCCCCCCCCCCATCAGCATGGACAAGGGCTTTATAGAGCCTGTCTTCACCAGTAATGTAAGTTTGTCCTTCTCAAGCCTTCAAACTTTGTTGTGTATATTTGGTTAGGCATGACTGCAACAGCTGTTTATTTTTGGTGTTTGCATCAAATTGCATGTTTAAAGTTTATTATGTAGTTCATAAACAAAAGTTTGTCCTTCTCAATTTAAGTTTTCAGTTGTACAACCAAGTTCCTTCTTCATACCATGTAAATTAAACTGTACAGAGCAAGTGATCTTATTTTGCACTTCATGTATGCTTCTGTTCTTCATCCGTAATCCAGTGGTGTGGTGAACCTACCCACTACAGCACAATGTCATATTCTGCAATGTCTTAACTATGAACAATGTCATATCATTCTACTATTATTTAAACCGCCTTTTTATTTGCCAATCTGAAATGGGATAAATTGACAGCACACTAACCATTGATACTTATGAGTTCTTGATCTGTAATCCAGTGGTGTCGTGAAGCTGCCAACTCCTTCACAATGTCAATTCCTGCCACGTCTTGACCTGAACAATACCATATTGTGTTAATGCAATTTTAAACTGTGTCACTTTATTCGTCAGTAAGAAATGTGATGAATTGTCAGCACTGATACTTTTATGTGCAAAACCTGTCATCTTCTTGTTTATCTTTCATAGTGAGGAAGATATAAGTGTTGAACAAGCGCAGTCTCATCATCTTGCTCAGCTGCTTGCACTGCAGCTCCCCAGCAGGGCTAACCTTTCTTGAACTCTATTGAAGTGATGTCGGTTTTGTATATTATTTTGTCGGCGTGTTTATTTGCACTGGTGGCGATCTTTGATGCCCAGTGTATGTAATCTGCTATCTGCTTGTGCTTTATTATCATAGTGGCGAACTTTGATGCCCACTGGATGTAATATGCCGTAATTTCTTTATTTTATAGTCTAGGTTTTTTCTTATTCACGATGCTGCAGTTATTTTACTGTATATATATCCTGTCTTCGCAGTAAACCGGCCAAACCATAAAATTACGGTACATAATCGGGCTGTCATGCTATCACGATGTATGATCCGCATCATGGTCCCCGTCAAACTGGCCCACTAGTAGATTCGGGCCTTTAATAGGCCGAGTAACCCCCGGCCCTCTTTTCGCAAGAAAACTCAATGGGCTTTTAGGAGGCTGAGAAGTAGGCTGGGCCGGAAACGTGCCGAATAGCTCACGGGCCGGCGACAGCCCGAAATGGACCCCGGCCCATGATTGGGCGAATCAATTCACGGGCTTTTAACAGGCCAAAGTTGTCTCGGTCCTTGTTTGGTCCAATCAGATATCGGCTGCGAGCAGGCCGGATGCAAACCGGGCCGTAGTTAGGCCCAACTATATGGCGGGCTTTTAACAGGCCGAATTTCATATAGGGCCGGAATGTTGAATGGGCCCTTAACAGGCCAAAACTAATATCAGGTCGAATTACTAAATGGGCCTTTAGCAAGTGGACCCAAAAGCATAGCGTCCAGTCAACGGGCCGAATCTGATATGGGCCATAATTGATCCCAAAGCCTCTTAAAGGGTCGGACCTGATCTGGGCCGTGATTTGGCCCAGAAAGTGGGAGGCTTTTAATGGGCTGGATGTTATATGGGCCATTACTAGGCCCGGAACGTGGCAGGCCATTAATGGACCAGATCAATTATGGGCCGGCATTTGGCCCAAAACATGGCAGCCAGTTAATGGGACGGCCTACTAGGGTCCTCAAAATCTTGTGGGCCTACAGCTGGGCCGGCCCATTAATGTCGGCGAAATCTCGTGGGCCTTTAGCTGGGCCGGCCCATTATGATCCGCAGGAATTTTGTGGGCCTTTACCTGGGCCGGCCCATTATGGCACACAAAAATCTTGTTGGCCTTTACCTGGGCCGGCCTATTATGGCCTGCGAAATCTTGTGGGCCTTTAGCTGGGCCAGCCCATTATAGTCCGCAAAATCTCATGGGCCTTTAACTGGCCCGGCCCTTTATGGGCCGCCAAATCTTGTGGGCCTTTAGTTGGGCCGGCCCATTTAAACTTGATTGGCCGTGCCACGTGTCGACGTATCATAGGCTCCTTCTGTCCAATCAGTGGATGACATCTGTCCCAACGATGAGCCGACACGTGTTTCCTCCAGCCAATGATGATTTTACACGTGGAAAATCCCCATTGGTCGGGGCTTTTAACGGGTTATCGGATCCAAAACCCGACCCGATAGCTTAACGGCGTTCCGTTACGGTGGATGCCACGTGTCGGTCACCCTTGACGAAAGCACTTCTGTGACGCGTGATTTATCATCATGGAAGTGGACACTTCCGTGATGATAATTTTGATAATGTCATCGAACACTTCTACGACAGCACAGGTATGACTATCTTGATTCGGTCATAAATTTGTCATGGATGTACATGCATGACAAAAAAATGCGACCTACTATGACAAACACGTATCATCATGGAAGTGTATTTTTTTGTAGTGAGTGCAACCAGCTCCAGCAACAACTCCTTCAGCTCCATCCACATCAACTGAAGTCTTCGTCCAAGGATCCATCTCTACACCACCACATCAAGACCAAGCCTGAGAGATGATATAGTACTATGCATTTTCTATGAACTTTTTGGTAACTTGTTGCCAAAGGGGGAGAAAAATGTATAGATCATAGGCTTCGAGAGAGAGAGAGTTTGCTTTTGTTCTCTCTTGTCTTCGTGGTTGAACTCTATTTGCTTTTGATTGCTTGATATACTATGCTATTATCTGTGAGACATTGATGATCATGTGTTTGATCATAAGCTACACTTATGCTTGTTAGATGATATTATCTTATTTATCCTTCTATGATCATTCACTTTGCTTGGTGATGAGTGCATGTATTCAATGTTTATTATTTTGAGCGCTCCACCAAGATGTATGTGACATGGAAGAGTAACCCATGAGCCTAATTCCTTGTGCATTTGCAGTCCAAAGCAAATCTTAAACTATGCACAAATTTAGGGGGAGCTCTTGCTTATCACATGCTTCTCAAAGCGACGATGTTTTACAATCTTATTATCATTGGTCGAAGCTTTGATCTATATGTTGTCATCAATTACCAAAAAGGGGGAGATTGAAAGTGCAACTATCCCTAGGTGGTTTTTGTAATTCATAACAACATATAGCTCACTGAGCTAATACTATTCCAAGAAAAATATTTCAGGAAAGCTCAATGAATGGCATGCCATGGATGATGAAAGTAGATCCCTCAAAATATCAAGGATAAATGGATTGGCTCAAGCTCAAAAGCTCAAGACTCTACATTTTATATTTTAGTGATCCAAGATCACATTGAGTCTATAAGAAAAGCCAATACTATCAAGGAGGGATGAGTTGTTGCTTAATGAGTTTCTTGCTTCAAGTGCTTAGTGATATGCTCCAAAAAAACCTCAACTACTTTCTCATATCCACATATGACCTAAACCTAAAGTCAAACTCGGCCCCACCGATTATTTCTATCCGGCGCCACCAAGTTCAGATGTCATAGCCATTGCCACAAACCCTAGGCAAATCGGTCTCACCGATAGGGATCTTGGTCTCACCGAGATGGGATTGTAACCTCTCTGTTTCCCTTCGTAACATTTCGGTCTAACCGAAGTGAGCGATCGGTCCCACCGAGATTGCAATGTAAACTCTTTCTTTCCCTTTCGTAACATTTCGGTCTCACCGAAAAGAGCAAATCGGTCCCACCAAGTTTACCTGACCAACTCTCTGGTTAGCTAATTACCAAAATCGGTCTCACCGAGTTTGTGTAATCGGTCTCACCGAGATTATGTTATGACCTAACCCTGACCATATTGGTCCCACCGAGTTGCATGTCGTTCCCATCGAAATCACTAATGGTCACTAGGTTTATTGAATCAGTCCGACCGAGTTTGTTGATTCGGTCTCACCGAGATTGGTAAATTGTGTGTAACGGTTAGATTTTGTGTGGAGGCTATATATACCCCACCACCTCCTCTTCATTCATGGAGAGAGCCATCAGAACAAACCTACACTTCCAAGTTACCATTTCTGAGAGAGAACTACCTAGTCATGTGTGGAGGCCAAGATATTCCATTCCTACCATATGAATCTTGATCTCTAGCCTTCCCCAAGTTGCTTTCCACTCAAATCTTCTTTCCACCAGATCCAAATCCTATGAGAGAGAGTTGAGTGTTGAGGAGACTATCAGTTGAAGCACAAGAGCAAGGAGTTCATCATCAACACACCATTTGTTACTTCTTGGAGAGTGGTGTCTCCTAGATTGGCTAGGTGTCACTTGGGAATCTCCGACAAGATTGTGGAGTTGAACCAAGGAGTTTGTAAGGGCAAGGAGATCGCCTACTTCGTGAAGATCTACCGCTAGTGAGGCAAGTCCTTCGTGGGCGACGGCCATGGTTTGATATACAAGGTTGCTTCTTCGTGGACCCTTCTTGGGTGGAGCCCTCCGTGGACTTGCTCAACCGTTACCCTTCGTGGGTTGAAGTCTCCATAAACGTGGATGTACGATAGCACCACCTATCAGAACCACGGCTCAAAAATCACCGTGTCTCCAAATTGCGTTTGAAATCTCCAAACCCTTCCCTTTACATTCTTGCAAGTTGCATGCTTTAATTTCCGCTCCTCATATACTCTTTGCATGCTTGCTTGAATTGTGTGAAGATTGCTTGACTTGTGCTAAGTTTGCTAAAATCTGCCAAAGACTAAAATTGGGAAAAGGCATTATTTTTAATTGGTCAAGTAGTCTAATCACCCCCCCCCTCTAGACACTCTTCAAGGTCCTACAATAGGCTTGCTAGACAAATGAAGGGCACGCCCGCAATATCAATAAGAGAGGAGATGGCTGCTTGTTGTCTGTGCACGTGCGTGTGAGAGACGGGTCAGGAGGCATGCATGAATGATGAGGGGGGGTGATGTGGCTGTGGTAAGCAGACATAACTACATAGGAATATCAATCGCTATTTGTTAGAGAAAGGAGAGACATAACTTGTGAGGTACGTTGATTGATGGGGGGTAGTTAAAGTCGGTCCAGGTATATGTTGGGAGATAGATCGGTATACATGCATATGTGTTAGAAGCAAACGAGGCACGAGGAGAAGGATAGAGATAGAGGGATGCATGTAGGAGGTGGTATGAGAGGCATACTATATCGAGCGGGGAGGAGTGTGCGAGTACGAGAACGATGAAAAGAGTGCTGGGAGTGAGGCATGGACGGTGACAAGAGAAGAGGGGAAGCTTGTGTTTGTGCTAGGCACATCTGGCTAGAGAGGCATATTGATCGATGTGTGCCGTAAAGAAGGATCTGGGGGGCCTACACACACCGTGGGTGAACGACCTAATGTGAAAAGATGAATTTGCACGATGGAGCTAGAGAATGCTGAGGGAGGGTGAGAGGGATGCGGGCGTGTGCATGCACAAGAGAAAGTTAGCGCTAGCTACAAAGATAAGAGGGTTGTGTGGGTGTAAAAGACGAATAGAGATCATATATACTTCATTATAAAAAGCGAATTCGGATATTTGAAGAATTTATCATAGTGTTTTAAACCGACGCGTGTGTGAATATATATATAACGGTGATACACATGGTGTATTTTTGAACATGTTATACTACATTTAATATATTTTATCTCTACTAAAAAAACGGAGTTGTTGATGATGGTGTGCCTGCCATCCTGCATTATAGGCCATTCGATTTATATCTGGCGGATAGCAAGGAAACTATGATGGTTGAAGTTGGCAACAATCATGATTGTAGATTCTTATTGAAATAGAGAAACGAATTCAAATTTAGTTCGAATTGCAGCGGTAGTATAGACATTTGGAATGCACTAAAATGTTGGTATGAGTAGGTTACATGCATTATACAGCAAGCGAAAAAATTTAATCAGACATAACATGGATTCATAGTCCCTCCTTCCATCTATATAGGGCGTAATGAGAATTTTAAGACCGCCTTTGACTATTGACAAGATTAATAG
The DNA here is from genome assembly GCF_002162155.2 of Triticum dicoccoides. Lineage (NCBI taxonomy): Eukaryota > Viridiplantae > Streptophyta > Magnoliopsida > Poales > Poaceae > Triticum > Triticum dicoccoides. The sequence goes on from NC_041385.1 coordinate 106,122,277, forward strand.
TACATGACATGCACAATGTGAAAATTATATCATTGAAAGAACCTTTCACAAACGAAGTTAACGGTGTGCTTTGTGTAAGTTGCATGTCATATATCATTGCTCTAATATTTGGTCAAAGTTAGCATCGAAAAACGCATTAGGCCCTATATAGATGGAAGGAGGGAGTAGCTTTGAATAGAATTTGTATAGTAAAATGGGGCAAGACTCTCTCTTTGTGTGGTGTGAATAGTTTTATTTTTTCCGTTTTCTTTTTGGTTGAGGGAAGTGCGAATTGATTTGGTACGTACAAGTACAATATTACTACACGTTAAGCTTGTCCCTAATTCAACCCGTGTCTTGTTATATCCCAAAAATTCAGATATCGTGCTCCCAAAATTGGCGCCTTCACAACCCGCGCCTTGCTATACCAAAATTACAACGCGCGTGAAAACTCCCTCCAGCTGCCAAATCCCGACACGCGAAATCCCACTTCTAACCCTGAGCCGAAAGGGCCGCTAGTTCAAATCGGTGGGGGCGTACTTTTGTAACACACCCTACATTTTGGACAAGCGCGTCCCTAAGTCATGCTTCACCCCCTCCCATCGCCCCCTTTTCGCCATTCGAAATTCCAGGCCGCCATAACCTCTCCGCTCCAGCCGCGAAACCCCACCCTCCTCCATCCACCACGTCACCGCTACCCAGCCGGAGCCTCTTCCTTGACGATGTCGTCCACCGCAATAGCTCGACGTCCCTCGTCCACCTCCCCGGATGAGGATCCGTCATCCATCTCACCGTCCAGCCGGTTCAGCCGCCCCGTCCTCCACCTCCAAGGAGCTGCTCTGACGATCGCCTCGTCTATCGCGGCTGCTCCATCCCCACAACGCCGCCTTAACCTGCTCCATCGGAACCGCAGCATCCTCACCGACTCCTCGGACGAAGCCGTGGCCTACTCGGTGCCACCAAAGAGGTTGTACACTCATCGCATCACACCTTCTCCTTAACTCGACCTCTCGGCGCCGAAGGTGCTCCATCCCGCACCCCCATGGAGCGGCTACCTTGAAGCCGGCACCGTGGGCGACATCTCCACGGCGGCTCTCCCCCAGTGCGAAGCCCCTTCGGCGGCGGCGGCCATACCAGCTGGATCTGCTGCTGCTGCTTCGGCTCTCGCTCGCTCGTGTTGCTGCTGCTGCTCCGGCTCTCGCTCGATCGCTCGCTCGCCCAGCTGCTGCTGCTGCTCTCCCCCTCGCTCGTGCTGCTGCTCTGCTCCGATTAAGCCACACTTCAGTCAACTGAATCAACTTTTGGGTCAGTCGATTTTCAGGGGTTTGTGGGGCTCGCCGGAGTTAAGGAAGAACCAACCGCAGTGGGGACGGGGGCTCGCCGGAGAGGTACCCCACTATCTATCTTAGGGTTCAGGGTGGGGGGCGGGGGGCCTAGAGGGCTGGCCGGGGCAGTGGTGGCGAGTTGTTTCGAGGCGGCGAGGCAGCGCTGGGGCCGGCGGTTCGGCCGGTGGTGGCTGGCGGCTCAGGGGGGTGCAGGTTGAAGATGAACTGCAGGCCCTCCCTAAACTACATGTAAAGTGCCTCTCTGCTACCATTGCGTTCAGTTTCGACAGTAGCATTCAGATTCCACAGTAAATTTCAGTTTCGACAGTTAAGTTCAGAGTCAACAGTTTTTACCTCATCTGTTGTAGTCAGGTGGTTTTTGGTGATGTTAATTTTACATCTAGTTTACATCATCTATTGGAGATGCTATTAGAATCCCACTTGAGATTGACGATGTCGGTCTTGTGCTGCTTCAGCCTTGACGTCTTACGGCTCACCGGAGCTGCTCCAACGACAGAACAATCCATCACAACAGACCAGTGCCCTGGACGCCGTCTACAGATTCCTCAGATCTTCCTCCACACCTCCGACAGCCACCTCTGCCTCAACTACTTCAGTGACCAACCCAATGATGCTGAGGTCGACACGGCTACGGCAAAGAGATTGTACACTTGTTGCATCACTTATTACTATACATTCACATCGATCCATTAGGGCTATTTTGGTTCAACGAAAAAACATAGCAATAGGGGATTTTCCAATGGCACTCTACTATTCAATTATTCATGCATTTTGTTGAAAGGAATGAAGCAAAATGTAACACCTCGGATACAACTTTCCGCATTCATAACTCCAACTCTTGCCTTTTCCGGAGATGCGATATGTTATTTCCTTCGTGGTTGGGTTTTTGTCTTTTGTTTTGCATATTTCATTCCTATTTGTTTGTTGCCATGATCATGATCAGTGCCATTGTCATATTTTTCTTCTTGCACCATGTTCTTCATCGGTTATATTGTATTGCCATGCCTATCTCTTGTCATATTGCTTTGGTCATTCATGTTGTTGGCATGAGCATCATGTGCATTGCACTCATCCTTAGATTACATGTTACTTCCATGTTGTTTGTGCATCAACCTTTGCTATCTCTCTCTCAAGCCATGCCCATGTATCATCACCTCCCCTTCTTTCTTCCTTCATGTTTTTTTGCAAGTGACTTTATTCCCTCCTCCATTAATGTTCATTTATTTCCTAATGATCTTACTCCATGCCTTATACCTCTCTGCCAAATATAATCTGTTTTGGATTTGTTTTGGTTGGGTTCAAAAAATGGCTCAAGTTTGAACTCAATTCAAACTTGAATTATTTTTTCTGTCCTTAAAAATGCCCAAAGCAATTTATTCAAATTATGCACAAATTCTGGACTCCAGGGATATTCTCATATCTCTCACAACACTCTCCAATTCCTTGGTGCTTTTGTTCTATTATTTCTGTTTGAAGAAATAGAAAAAGAGAGCGCATCCCAGCACAGCAGCAGCCCGGCCCAGCTCCAGCGCCTCCCGCAGCCCAGCTCCTCCATGGCCCAAGGCCCAGCTGCAGCCTACCTAACCCAACCCTAGCCTCATCCCGGTCGATCCCCTCCTCCTCCTCGTTCCCAAGCGCGCTGTCATCCATCTCCTCTCCCGATCCCCAGCTCTCTCCCTTCGTTCTCCTCCTGGCGCCACCACTCACAGGAAGAGAGGAGCAGAGCCCTCGCGCCGCCCCTCCCCTATGCTTCTCCCGCTGCAAGCTCCGCCATGCCGGCGACCTCTCCGACCGCCTTGCCGCCTTCCCTGCACCCCTTCTCCTCCCTGACTTGTCCTCGACCGCCTCCTCATCTACCCGGCATCGCCGCCTCGCCAGCTCCTCCATCAGATGTTGCCTCTGTCAGAGCTGGCAGCAACAACAGTTGCACCCTCCCCGATGCCATCTCATGCTCGCCTCCGACCCGATTCGCTGCCGCCGCCATCCTTCGCGCCTCCATGCGGTTCCCTTCGCCGCACCTCTCCGAGCAGGATCTCCGCCTCCCCTGCTCCGCGCCAACCGGTGCTGAGCGCCGCTCCTCCCGGCCTCCTCGCACCCATCCGCCCCTACTAGCGTTGCTCAGCTCCGGCCCCGACCTCCGTCTCTCAACAGCAGTGTTGTCTGCTGCTGTTTCGCCCGTGCTGGTGACCCCTCGGGCCGCCGTGTTGCCATTCGCTGGAGATCGCGTAGTCTTCTTGCCTCCTCCTCCAAGCTCCTGCTCCTACCTTCGCTGCCCGACATCGCGACGTCCCCTCCATGGCCCCCTCTGCTCGCGTCTCCCTCCCCGCGTGTCCCACACATAGTGATGTTTTCATGGTACCTCCCCGAACAGGAGCAATTTTGGATGGCCAAGTACGCTTCGGATTCATCACAACCCTCATGTAACAACTACATGACGACCCGCCAAGCACCCTTTGGATACGCCAAGGCCCACTACGCTCAGAGATGCAACAAGTACATCTACCGATGACCTGAACATCTACAAACCGTGTACAACTACCGTCGCCGAAGATCGTCGCCGTGAACAACTACTTCCACTACATCGCGAGAACGTCTACTTCCCTCTACGAAATGCGTTTCGCCCCGAATGCATGCTTCGAAGGGTATAACCAATGAGACAATCACCCATGGACCGAATGCTTTGTTGTATGAGATGCTCGTGTTTGCACCGCGTCCGAATTGTCGCTCTTTGCCATGCCATCGACATGTGGGAACCCGGTATCCGGGATCACCCCACCATCTTTTGCATGTTCCATAAATCCACACTTTCTTTTGCACCGACATCCCGACGAGCTGTCGGATCATCGAAATGCTGTCGTGGCACCATTTCCGTTGTCGTTGCCGTGGCACCCCTTTCGTTCCGCCATGGTGACCAAATGCTTCATAACATGCTCATGTCAACATTTTATAAAATTGCTTAAAACTTGCATTGTCATTCGCATCATGATAACAACATTTAAAATGTTTATATTTGTTGTTTCCATTAATTTGCTAAATGCATATGGGGAGTACCCGATCGGTTGTTTGTTATATCCGGCCCCATTTAAATTGTTTAGATGGTATAGTTTTGTTATGCTTCACCCCTTGCCATGTTTAACAACATTTAATATTGTTTGGTAGCTGAAACGAGATTAACCTAAATATGTCAATGTGGTGTTTTGTCAATATGCAACTCGTTGCATAATGATCTCCACTTAACTTGTAGTATTGTTTGTTGCACTTGCCATGCCATGCCTCATTAAACCGGGCATGCATCATACTTGTTTGTGCATCATGCCATGTTTATGCTTGTGCATTTACCATGTTGTTTGTTTCTTTCCGGTGTTGCTTCTTAGTTCCGGTAATGTTGTGATTGTGAGGATTCGTTCGACTACTCCTGTTCGTCTTCTTCATGGACCCGTTCTTCTTCCTTGCGGGATTTCAGGCAAGATGACCGCTACCCTGGATCTCACTACTATCATTGCTATGCTAGTTGCTTCGTTCTATCGCTATGCTGCGCTACCTATCACCTGTTTATCAAGCCATCCCAAATTGCCATGAACCTCTAACCTTTGACACCTTTCCTATGCAAACCGTTGTTTGGCTATGTTACCGCTTTGCTCAGCCCTCTTATAGCGTTGCTAGTTGCAGGTGAAGTTGAAGATTGCTCCATGGTGGACAGGATTTTGGTTGGGATATCACAATATCTCTTATATTATTACTGCATCTATATATTTGGTAAAGGGTGGAAGGCTCGGCCTTATGCCTGGTGTTTTGTTCCACTCTTGCTGCCCTAGTTTCCGTCATACCGGTGTTATGTTCCCGGATTTTGCGTTCCTTACGCGGTCGGGTGATTTATGGGACCCCCTTGACAGTTCGCTTTGAATAAAACTCCTCCAGCAAGGCCCAACCTTGGTTTTACCATTTGACTCACCACCACCTACATTTCCCTTGGGAGTAATTAACCCAAGGGTCATCTTTATTATAGCCCCCCGGGCCAGTGCTTGTCTAAGTGTTGGTCCGAACTAGAGCCCTTTGCAGCGCCCCCTCAGGGAAACTTGAGGTCTGGTTTTAGTTGTACGGATTGCTCATCCGGTGTTGCCCTGAGAACGAGATATGTGCATCTCCTATCGGGATTGTCGGCGCATCGGGCGGCTTTGCTGGTCTAGTTTTACCATTGTCGAAATGTCTTGTAAACCGGGACTCCGAGTCTGATCGGGTCTTCCTGGGAGAAGGTCTATTCCTTCGTTGATCGCGAGAGCTTGTCATGGGCTAAGTTGGGACACCCCTGCAGGGTATGATCTTTCGAAAGCCGTGCCTGCGGTTATAGGCAGATGGGAATTTGTTAATGTCCGGTTGTAGATAACTTGACACCAGATCCGAATTAAAACGCATCAACCGTGTGTGTAGCCATGATGGTCTCTTCTCGGCGGAGTCCGGGAAGTGAACATGGTTTTTGGGTTATGTCTGACATAAGTGGGAGTTCAGGATCACTTCTTGATCATTGCTAGCTTCACGACCGTTCCTTTTGCTCTCTCATCGCTCTTATTTGCGTATGTTAGCCACCATATATGCTTAGACGCTGCTGCAGCCTCACCACTTTACCCCTTGCTTTCCCTTTAAGCTTTGCTAGTCTTGATACCCATGGTAATGGGATTGCTGAGTCCTCGTGGCTCACAGGTTACTACAACAACAGTTGCAGGTACAGGTTATTCGATTATCATGACGCGAGAGTGATGCTTGCTTGCGTTGAGTTCTTCTTCTGCTTCTTCGATCAGGGGATAGGTTCCAGGTCGGCAGCCTGGGCTAGTAGGGTGGATGTCGTTTGAGTTTCTGTTTGTGTTTCATCTGTAGCCAGATGACGCTCTAATGTACTGTGATGTTGTATTCATGTGGCATTGTATGCCTCTTGTATGTATCCCCAGCTATTTATGTAATGTTGATGTAATGATATCCACCTTGCAAAAGCGTTTCAATATGCGGGTCTATCCTTGGTGGGACCTTCAAGTTCCTTTTGGATAGGGTCGCATATTGGGCGTGACAAGTTGGTATCAGAGCCTCGACCGACCATAGGAGTCCCCTTGATTGTTGGCCGTTGTTGAGTCTAGAAGAAAACTATTTTGAGTCTTAGGATTATATATATCGGAGAGTAGGATTCTTTTTATTCCTCAGCCCCTTCGTCGCTCTGGTGAGGTCTCCTGACGTAGATGTTTTGACTTTCCTCTCCTCAAATTTCACTAAAAAAAATTTAGGATCACGCGGGTATCTTGGAATCGTTCCGATGGTTTTGTGACGAGAACATTGTTCTTGGTGCCTCCTCTCTATTATGTGGCATTGACCCGGGGAGTTGAGCTCCGAGGTGTTGTCGTCACAATTTTATCGTTGCAGTTCTGGAATACCTGAGTTTTGCCGACATCGAAAATCTCTTTTATGCAGTTGTTGGTGAGATAACCTCGACGTCACCCAGTACTGGGGAGTTCGGGAGTATTACCATAGCTCGTATAACGGATGCTTTTTGAAGGTTAAGGTACACGATTTCCGAAGGTTTCTTGGTTATGTGTTGACGGATGGATACAGCTGGATGTAGGGATTGTTAGTTTGGGTGAGATATATTGCTTCCCCTGTATCCCCAACACCAGATTGCATAACCAGAAAGTTTTGGGAGTTCTATAGGTGGGAATTCAAGTAGGTCCTAGAATATCTTTTCGACAGATGCATGATATGGGATTGGGTAAATCTCTATCATATGTATTTGTTTCGGCTTATTCTGCAAGCCAAATCCTTTGTTTTGTTTTATTTGTGGTATTCGAGTTGCTTCAAAGTCAAGTGTTGATTCCATACCTTTCAAGCGGTGTTCTCATATTTCTATGGGAGTACTAATCCTTCTTGATCACTGAGATTGTCATGTTAATTCTTTTCCAACCGGTGCACTTCTCTTCGAGATGATCCCATCATTTTCCCCATCCGCAAGATCAACTCTAAGTTTTCTCACCGGTGTTTGTTTCATCCGTCCCCAAGTTGCCTTTCTTTTCCCGCCATCCCACCCTTTTTCTTCAAGGACTCATATATGTTAATCAAGTATCCATTTATTCATGTGAAGTCTCTTCACTCTTTTCAATCAATGTTTTGATCCGGTGATCCCTCGTGAAGATGCTCACGAGCTTCAAGTTCATCAATCTTTATTCTCGTATTCCTTTCCGGTGGATTTAATTCAAGCTTTCGGTGTTGATCATATCCCTTTCCTCGTTTCAAATGTTTTTTCCATGCCAGTGCACCTCTTTATCATTCACTTCTCCCTATTCATTTGTTCTGGAGTGCTGAAGATATATCACAAGACTTGTGTTTCCATTCTCAATCCGTTCAAGATATTTCGAGGTTGTTATCTAATTCAAGTCATTTAATTCAACCGGTGCAATCTCTCTTTTCAAGCAATCCTTCAACGATGTTTCTTTTGAGTGGGCCCTAACCCGCAGGTCTTTTCCCAGGATCTTACCTGACTCTTCTAATTATTCCGGAGCTATTCCAAATTCTTTTCCAAGTTTGACGTAAGAATGAATTTTCATCAGTCATATTCCTTCTCCAAGATCGCTTTCAGAATATTTTCATCGTTGGTTCATCATTTCTACTCTTCTTTGTTCCGGAGTGTCTCAACAATTGGGTGGTGTGTCTCCTCGTCATTCTCGGATTTTGAAGACCGAAGAAAGTTCCTCTTAAATCCTTACCCGTTCTTCCAGAGATTCATGGTTCTAGCTTGATGCCATCCTCTCATAATTGTTTCGATTGTGAGTATTCTTTTCACCCATCCGGAGCATTTCATGAGTTGTTTCCATTTCTTTCCTCCGAAAGTCATCATGTCATAATTCTTCATTCGCAATGTGTAGCTATCATTCTCCAAATCTTACCGGTGCATCGTTCAAATATCCTCTAATTAGTTCATTATCTCTTCATTCTCATGTATCTAAATTCCCTCAAGTATCTTCATTCGTTCTCTAATTCTTACCGGTGATTCACCCCTTCACTTCGTTCATTTTCAATTCTTACAGTGGCTCCTTCAAGATTTCTCTTCCTTCGTTATCATATCAATTCATTCGTTGTTTCCAAATCCCATCGGTGGTTCCATCTATACCTTTCTCAAGTTTTGTGCTATATCCCCCCTTAATCCTTTTCTACGAGAATAAGTAGTATGCCAAATCCGTTGCTTGTCATCAATTTAAATTGGTGAAGGATAGGCATGACATAATTCTTATTCTTGTTTCATCCAAGTGATTAATTCCTTCTTCCGGAGATTGTTCATGATGAAGTAATTCTCGGTTCTAGTATTCATCTTTTCGTTTCCGGAGTTCCAAGTTTTCTCGGTTACATCGTCGCAAAGCTCCATCTAAATCATCCCAAGGTTTCACCTTGTGTTTTCAACTTCTCTTTCTTTCTATCATCCTTTCATTACTGGAGTTCTTCATGGAGGCTCTACATGGTGGTTCATCAAGGATTCCTTTCATTCTTCAATTGTTCTTCAAGATTTCTCTCGAAGTTATGACCCGCTAAGTTATACTCTAAAATAAACATGGTGTTCAACACATGTTTTGTTTTGAGGCGTTCAAGTATTCTTCATCTTGCATTTCGAAGTGCAATTCGTTCAACCTTATCATTTGAGGTGGTGTTATGTCATTCTTGATAATTTTGAGTTGATGTTTCTTGATTCACATGTTCTCAAGAATGAGGTATTTTAAATCCATCAATCTCTTCTTTGGAGTTATCTTGGTATAGATTTCACCTAAAGCCTTCCCCTAAGGAATGTTGCTATTTGTGGTGCTTATCAATGATCCAAGTTTTCTCCTATCCTCTCAGCGAAAGCAGTTTTCATCTCTTCGTTGATCTCAAGCAAGCAATTGTTTCAGTTAGTGGCCGGTTGTCACCTCATCATTTTGAGATGTTTGCCATAAGCCCATAATAAGCTTGTGCTTTTCGTTGTTGATTTTCCAACAACTCCGTTCAATCCTTCTTTGCAAGGATGCTTTCCAAGTTCATTTGTGGCAGAAATTGTCATTTTCTTCTCCGCCCCTTTATCCCAACAATCTAGCTTCTATTCTTTCGTTCCGTAGGTAGTGTGTTGTTGATTTCATCAAGTATCTTCCCATCTTCTCAAGTTCATATTCTATTCCTTCCATGTTCAACCGGAGTGTTGTATCATCTTTTCTATATCTTTTCATCTTATCAAGTTTTCTTCTTTTTTCTACCGGAGTGCTGCCCGAATTCTTCCTCTCTCATCTTGTTTTAACCGGAGTGATTTCAAATTCCTTCTGGTCCATTGTGCTCGTCATTCATGTCTTTGCAACCTTCAAGTTCTCGTAATGTTCCTTGTTCCTCTTTTCTAATGGACTGTTTGCAATCTTGGCCATCTCCGTTGTTTTGTTTCTTTCAATTTGTTCAACCTCTCAAGGTTTGTTGGTTTCACTCGTTTGTGAAAGAAGCAACTTAGTTTTACCTCTTTTCTTCCTCTTCCGTTTCCCCCCGGTGCCATCCTAGATCTCGGGACGAGATCCTCTCGTAGTGGTGGAGTGTTGTAACGCCCAGGATACAACTTTCCGCATTCGTAACTCCAACTCTTGCCTTTTCCGGAGATGCGATATGTTATCTCCTTCGTGGTTGGGTTTTTGTCTTTTGTTTTGCATATTTCATTCCTATTTGTTTGTTGCCATGATCATGATCAGTGCCATTGTCATATTTTTCTTCTTGCACCATGTTCTTCATCGGTTATATTGTATTGCCATGCCTATCTCTTGTCATATTGCTTTGGTCATTCATGTTGTTGCCATGAGCATCATGTGCATTGCACTCATCCTTAGATTACCTGTTACTTCCATGTTGTTTGTGCATCAACCTTTGCTATCTCTCTCTCAAGCCATGCCCATGTATCATCACCTCCCCTTCTTTCTTCCTTCATGTTTTTTTGCAAGTGACTTTATTCCCTCCTCCATTAATGTTCATTTATTTACTGATGATCTTACTCCATGCCTTATACCTCTCTGCCAAATATAATCTGTTTTGGATTTGTTTTGGTTGGGTTCGAAAAATGGCTCAAGTTTGAACTCAATTCAAACTTGAATTATTTTTTCTGTCCTTAAAAATGCCCAAAGCAATTTATTCAAATTATGCACAAATTCTAGACTCCAGGGATATTCTCATATCTCTCACAACACTCTCCAATTCCTTGGTGCTTTTGTTCTATTATTTCTGTTTGAAGAAATAGAAAAAGAGAGAGCATCCCAGCGCAGCAGCAGCCCGGCCCAGCTCCAGCGCCTCCCGCAGCCCAGCTCCTCCATGGCCCAAGGCCCAGCTGCAACCTACCTAACCCAACCCTAGCCTCATCCCGGTCGATCCCCTCCTCCTCCTCGTTCCCAAGCGCGCCGTCATCCATCTCCTCTCCCGATCCCTAGCTCTCTCCCTTCGTTCTCTTCCTGGCGCCGCCACTCACAGGGAGAGAGGAGCAGAGCCCTCGCGCCGCCCCTCCCCTATGCTTCTCCCGCTGCATGCTCCGCCACGTCGGCGACCTCTCCAACCGCCTTGCCGCCTTCCCTGCACCCCTTCTCCTCCCTAACTTGTCCTCACCCGCCTCCTCATCTACCCGGCGTCGCCGCCTCGCCAGCTCCTCCGTCAGATGTCGCCTCTGTCAGAGCCGGCAACAACAATAGTTGCACCCTCCTCGATGCCATCTCATGCTCGCCTTCGACCCGATTCGCTGCCGCCGCCATCCTTCGCGCCTCCATGCGGTTCCCTTCGCCGCACCTCTCCGAGCAGGATCTCCGCCTCCCCTGCTCCGCGCCAACCGGTGCCGAGCGCCGCTCCTCCCGGCCTCCTCGCACCCATCCGCCCCTGCTAGTGTTGCTCACCTCCGGCCCTGACCTCCGTCTCTCAACAGCAGTGTTGCCTGCTGCTGTTTCGCCCGTGCTGGTGACCCCTCGGGCCGCCGTGTTGCCATTCGCTGGAGATTGCGTCGTCTTCTTGCCTCCTCCTCCAAACTCCTGCTCCTGCCTTCGCTGCCCGACATTGCGACGTCCCCTCCATGGCCCCCTCTGCTCGCGTCGCCCTCCCCGCGTGTCCCACACATAGTGATGTTTTCATGGTACCTCCCCGAACAGGAGCAATTTTGGATCGCCAAGTACGCTTCGGATTCGTCAAGACCCTCATGTAACGACTACATGACGACCCACCAAGCACACTTTGGATACGCCAAGGCTGACTGCGCTCAGAGATGCGACAAGTACATCTACCGATGACATGAACATCTACAAACCGTGTACAACTACCGTCGCCGAAGATCGTCGCCGTGAACAACTACTTCCACTACATCGCAAGAATGTCTACTTACCTCTACGAAACGCGTTTCGCCTCGAATGCACGCTTCGAAGGGTATAACCAATGAGACAATCACCCATGGACCGAATGCTTTGTTGTATGAGATGCTCGTGTTTGCACCGCGTCCGAACTGTCGCTCTTTGCCATGCCACCGACATGTGTGAACCCGGTATCCGGGATCACCCCACCATCTTTTGCATGTTCCATAAATCCACACTTTCTTTTGCACCGACATCCCGATGAGTTGTCGGATCGTCGAAATGCTGCCGTGGCACCATTTCCGTTGTCGTTGCCATGGCACCCCTTTCGTTCCGCCATGGTGACCAAATGCTTGATAACATGCTCATGTCAACATTTTATGAAATTGCTTAAAACTTGCATTGTCATTCGCATCATGATAACAACATTTAAAATGTTTATATTTGTTGTTTCCATTAATTTGCTAAATGCATATGGGGATTTACCGGATCGGTTGTTTGTTATATCCGGCCCCATTTAAATTGTTTAGATGGTATAGTTTTGTTATGCTTCACCCCTTCCCATGTTTAACAACATTTAATATTGTTTGCTAGCTGAAACGAGATTAACCTAAATATGTCAATGTGGTGTTTTGTCAATATGCAACTCGTTGCATAATGATCTCCACTTAACTTGTAGTATTGTTTGTTGCACTTGCCATGCCATGCCTCATTAAACCGGGCATGCATCATACTTGTTTGTGCATCATGCCATGTTTATGCTTGTGTATTTACCATGTTGTTTGTTTCTTTCCGGTGTTGCTTCTTAGTTCCGGTAATGTTGTGATTGTGAGGATTCGTTCGACTACTCCTGTTCGTCTTCTTCATGGACCCGTTATTCTTCCTTGCGGGATTTCAGGCAAGATGACCGCTACCCTGGATCTCACTACTATCATTGCTATGCTAGTTGCTTCATTCTATCGCTATGCTGCGCTACCTATCACCTGTTTATCAAGCCATCCCAAATTGCCATGAACCTCTAACCTTTGACACCTTTCCTATGGAAACCATTGTTTGGCTATGTTACCGCTTTGCTCAGCCCTCTTATAGCGTTGCTAGTTGCAGGTGAAGTTGAAGATTGCTCCATGGTGGACAGGATTTTGGTTGGGATATCACAATATCTCTTATATTATTAATGCATCTGTATATTTGGTAAAGGGTGGAAGGCTCGGCCTTATGCCTGGTGTTTTGTTCCACTCTTGCCGCCCTAGTTTCCGTCATACCGGTGTTATGTTCCCGGATTTTGCGTTCCATACGCGGTCGGGTGATTTATGGGACCCCCTTGACAGTTCGCTTTGAATAAAACTCCTCCAGCAAGGCCCAACCTTGGTTTTACCATTTGCCTCACCACCACCTACATTTCCCTTGGGAGTAATTAACCCAGGGGTCATCTTTATTATAGCCCCCCCGGGCCAGTGCTTGTCTAAGTGTTGGTCCGAACTAAAGCCCTTTGCAGTGCCCCCTCAGGGAAACTTGAGGTCTGGTTTTAGTTGTACGGATTGCTCATCCGGTGTTGCCCTGAGAACGAGATATGTGCAGCTCTTATCGGGATTATCGGCGCATTGGGCGGCTTTGCTGGTCTAGTTTTACCATTGTCGAAATGTCTTGTAAACCGGGACTCCGAGTCTGATCGGGTCTTCCTGGGAGAAGGTCTATTCCTTCGTTGATCGCGAGAGCTTGTCATGGGCTAAGTTGGGACACCCCTGCAGGGTATAATCTTTCGAAAGCCGTGCCTGCGGTTATAGGCAGATGGGAATTTGTTAATGTCCGGTTGTAGATAACTTGACACCAGAACCGAATTAAAACGCATCAACCGTGTGTGTAGCCGTGATGGTCTCTTCTCGGCGAAGTCCGGGAAGTGAACACGGTTTTTGGGTTATGTTTGACGTAAGTAGGAGTTCAGGATCACTTCTTGATTATTTCTAGCTTCACGACCGTTCCTTTTGCTCTCTCCTCGCTCTTATTTGCGTATGTTAGCCACCATATATGCTTAGTCGCTGCTGCAGCCTCACCACTTTACCCCTTCCTTTCCCTTTAAGCTTTTCTAGTCTTGATACCCATGGTAATGGGATTGCTGAGTCCTCGTGGCTCACAGATTACTACAACAACAGTTGCAGGTATAGGTTATTCGATGATCATGACGCGAGAGCGATGCTTGCTTGCGTTGAGTTCTTCTTCTGCTTCTTCGATCAGGGGATAGGTTCCAGGTCGGCAGCCTGGGCTAGTAGGGTGGATGTCGTTTGAGTTTCTGTTTGTGTTTCATCCGTAGCCGGATGACGCTCTAATGTATTGTGATGTTGTATTCATGTGGCATTGTATGCCTCTTGTATGTATCCCCAGCTATTTATGTAACGTTGATGTAATGATATCCACCTTGCAAAAGCGTTTCAATATGCGGGTCTATCCTTGGTGGGACCTTTGAGTTCCTTTTGGATAGGGTCGCATATTGGGCGTGACACAAAACATCCACTTGGACCTACTTTTCAAAATCCTATGCATGAAAACAAGACCAAGTGCATTAGTGCCAGAATAACATTCTAACTGTACACGCTTTCATATGGTTTCTCTTTATTTTGGCCATGTTTCTTTGCATTCCTCTGCTCTTCCAATTCCTGTAAACCAAACACCCAAGTTGACAGAAATCATGTGTTTACAAATGCTCTGTTTACCATGTACATTTTCCTATCCTATTCTGGTGTTTTTCCTATCCATGCGTTTTAAGAATCATGCAAGCCAAATGAGCCCTTACAGAATTACTTCAGTTACAGGTACGTGTCGAAGGGAACTTTGTGTGTTTTTTCCTGCTCCTGCCGCGATGTCGTCCACCTCACCTGAGCTGCTCCATTGACAGAAGCATCCACCAAACCAGACATCACGACTCCTGACCGTCTTTCGCCGCCTCAGATCTCCTTCCTTGCTGCCGGCACCCACCCCAACGACATCACCATCATCGACTCAGCAAATGAACCTGAGGAGTACATGGGTCCACAACAGAGGTCGCACTCTTTTGTTTTTGCTTATGTTATGGATTGCTTAAACTTACCTGCTACTTTATCGTCATGTTCAGCTCTTGGACTCCCAACTCAGGTCCAAATTAATGTTCAAACTTGATTTCTAAATTAGTTGTGGGGCACATATCGAGGCAACAATGAATAGTATGTCTGTCTAATATCTGGTTCACCTAGGGTATGCCTATGTTGTTCATCTTGGGTGGGAAACAAACAGTAAAGCAATCATCATCTGTCTTTTTATTAATTTAAAGCAATCATCAGCCTGCTATCATTATTTTTGGATCCATCCACTGGTTGTTACCATCACTCTAAATTTCTGCATGCTCTCCTTACATAATCTCACCATATTTTTTCGTATGCATGTCAGATATTGTACACAGTCATGCTAAACATGTAGAGAAAAAGAGAAGAGTTTTGCGCGGCAATACAATGTCATGCACACATCGCTCCATGGTGGGTTCAATGGCAAACCCTCCCACCCCTCTCCAGATTGTAATCCAGAGGAAGATATCTGTTCTGAGGCGGATTCAGACGCCGCTGACCACTCCTATTTACCCCGCAAGGTGTTTTCTCTACCTTGGCATGATGATGTTAGTCATATCATGCATATGTTGCCTTGCAGTGCCTACTTTTGACATCATACATGTCATCTGCTTAGTTTAGACATGTTCTGTAATGCCACCTGTTTAGTTTCTATATCATATATGGGAATTATGCAGTCTCATGTCTTTTAGCTAGCCATAATATATGTGAAATGTGCAATGCCATCCTGTTTAACCAGGCATCATATATTTGAATGATATCTTGCCCATCATTTTCTTCATTACATTTCCATTTGTCGACAATGTTTGTACATTAAACTACTCTTCCTGTGAATCAGCCATTTGGGTGGGAGATGGAAAAATTTGGAGTGAAAACAAGGTCTTTAGAGCAGACAGTGCTACCTGTCGAAGCAGATCTCTTGTTGGGTCCCGATAGCTCCTCAGAGATGGATTCAGAGACAGATGACCAGTCCTATTCCCCTACTGAGGTGTATGCTCTAACTTGGCACGGTTATACGGATCATATCATGCATACGGTGTCTTGCATTGCATAGTTTAGACATCATATTCACAATATTCAACACCATGTTCTTAGTTCAGACATCATATTCAATGCCCTTTGTTTATCATATAAATCACATATGTGAATTAAATGATGCGATCCTGATTACTTAGATAACATGTAGGTGAATTATGTCATGCGATCCTGTTTAGTTATTCATCATATCTTTAAATTATGTTATGCTATGCTATCCAGTTTAGATAGACATCATATATGTGAAATTATGTCATGCTATCCATTTTATTCAACAATATACATGTCAACTATTTCATGCCCTCTTTTTTGCACATTATCTATTGCAGCTGTCTCTCATAAAATATCTGTACATTCAACTATGTTTCCTGTTTATCAGAAATTTGAATTGGAGTGGGAGATGCCACTATCTAGCGGAATAAAAACACGGTCTTCAAATAAAATAGTGCTACCTCTTGGTGGAGATAGCACCCCGGTTGTACATGCACAAGAACCAGCCCTACCACACATAACCTAAACTCTCGCAGATTGTACCCCTACTGCGATGGACAGAGAACCAGCTTCACCCAATCTAACCCCAACCCCAGCCGATAGTAACCCAGTTCCTGTTGACAGAACACCATCTCCACCACAGAGCTCCCAAACAAGAGCAGTTAGTAAGGCAGCTCCATTGCCCAAAGGGCCAGTACTATCACGGCGAACCCCAACTCCACCAGTTAGTACGCCTATTCCTATGGAGGAAGCACAACCAGCCAGTCGTAGTTTAGCATCTATCGCATTTGATGTTGTTAATTCGTATGTTCGTATCTTCCCATCTTGGAAATATTATACTGAAGATGAAGGAAAATGCCAGTTGCAGGTGTTTGTCCAGGAGTTATGTGTAAGTAATGTTATTCATGGCAATTACTTTGCTTCGTCCCATACATCCTACCTCCATGATGGTTATAATACAGCAAATTTTCCCATTTTTATCTATAGAGAAGGACCGATTTGGAAACTCAGGATGAGGTAACCTATGCTAATACCTCTGCTATCTTCAAGAATGCTTGGTGGCAGTATCAGAATTACCTAAAGAAAACGTACTTCACCGGCAAAGAAACTCATCAAATTCCCTTATGTTCTCCTGAGACACATTTACTGGACGATGACTGGGAACGCCTTGTTCTGTACTGGTCCTGAACCAAGAATGTGGTAAGGTCTATGAGCTCATTTTCTATTTTTAAGTATTATATTCTTGCGTCTTACTGTACTCTGTTCATGTAGAACAAGTGCCTAAACCTGAAGAACAACTGTTCTAATTTAAGATTCCATTGCTATCATAGTTCAAAAAAGCGCTAGGCATTAATTGTGCGTTTTGCCACCGCCTTGCACTTTACTGACCAAAGCGCATGCTTATGCGCAGTTATGCACAGATTAAGCATAGTTATGCGCAATGCATTTTGCCAACGCCTAGAGCCTAGGCGCGCTTAAGCGCTTGCTTAGGCGCGCCTTTTTTAACTATGATTGCTTTGCTCTTGTATCACTGTATTTACTGATACAAACTTATTTTTAAATTGAAGGATCCAATCGAAACTCCAATGGCATAGCAGGTATGTTCACGCATGTTTCTTTAACAGGTTTGCTCTTATCAATAGCTCTTTTGATTTCAATTTCAATTGAGTATAAAGTTGACTTTCATATCATGCACATTACTAGCATCACAACAGAGCCAATAGTGGTGTTGTACATGTAGACCCGTGGTACCCATCTGAAATCTTGTTGTGCCATGTAGTTTCGCACGCTTTGTATTCTTTCACTCCTGCTTTGTCTTGAACTGATATGATTTGAACCGTGTCTCTATTTTGATTTGGCAAGACAATGTAGTGACCATAGGACATAGATATATGTTTGTTTGATGCTTTTATTATGTACTAGTACTTGGCAATAGAAGACTTGGTAGTTCAATCCTGTCCACCTTACTAATGAACTGGTTCACCGAAATGAGTTTCATATACTAGTACATGCTAAACTTGTTATGTGTTTGCTTGTTTCTTCTTTTAGAATGCTGACAGAATATTGGGGAAGAGTGCCTTATTAAGCAATGGTAAAGGAAGTAATGCATATAAGGTTTAGGATAGTGACACATCCTTGTTGGTCTCCAACAAAGCTGATAAAATAGCTAAGGAAGACTATCTTGAAGACAACGAGACAACCCCAAAGTCATGTCTTGGTTTAGTGTTCGAGTTACTGGCCACTACCACTTGCACAAGCTATTCAAACTCACTGTCTGAATCAGTTCGGTTTCTTGAGTCTCAACTACAAGCTGAAAGACATCGATCAGTTGTGCTGCGACAAGAAGCGGAAGGACTGCGGAAGTCCCTGGAGCATTTAGATGCATACTTTCTGGTGCAATAGCAAGCGTTGGAGGATTTTAGCGCCAAACAGGACAAAGCTAATCAGCTTGCTAAGCTTATTGCCAGCATGGTGGATACCCAGGATAACGTTTCTTGAGCTCTTCTGAAGTTGTTTCAGTTATGCTCTTGTTTTGCTGCCGCGTTTATTTGCACTGGTGGCCAATTTTGATGGTGAGTGTATGTAATATGTTGCTTTGTTCCCTATATTTGCACTGGTGGAGAACTTTGATGCCCAATGGATGTAATATGTGTAATAGCGGTAATAGGCTATCCTTAATTGCTTGCTTATTTATTTCCTTATTGTTTTGTTTAGTTGTTTGCTTGTAGTCACTGCAGTTCTTTTTCTGTGTTTTTCTAGTGGCCACAATAGCCTATTTTTGGTAACTAGGCCAAAATAATCATGGCAACACACGGACTGATGGGCCTCCTGCAGGCCGTATGATCCATGGGCCTTCGTTCGGCCGTAGGACCATTGGCCTTCTATACGGGCCGTAGGATCCATCAGCCTTCTTCTATACGGGCCTTAGGGATCAATGGGCCTTCTACGGGCCGTAGGGTCCATGGGCCTTTTACGGGCCGTACGATCCATGGGCCTTCTACTGGTCGTACTATCCATGGGCCTCATACGGGCCGTAGGATCCATGGGCCTTCTATGGGGCGTATCATCATTTCGCCATCATGGGTCGTACTATTCGTGGACCATAATGTGCCGTTAATAGGCCGTATTTGATAACTCTATGAAAATAGCCCAATGGGTTTTTTTGACATGAAAACGGCCCAACATATTAACGGTCCACAAACGGGCCGACTGTAACGACGGGCTGAATTTGGCCCACAAGCAGCAAATGACAGTAACGGGTCGTATGTAACCGAATGCTGCAAGTGAGCCCACGAATCAATGGGCCCTGAGAAGGCCGAAAGATAACTTGGGCTGGAAACGGCCCAATGCAATAACGGGCCGTTAATGGGTATAAAGTGATACACTGTTCATTACGGGCCAGTTTCACCACGAGTCGTTAATGGGCCTAGAGTTACAAAGGTCCTCATATGGGCCGAAAGAAGTCATGGGCCACACATGGGCCGGAAGTTAAAACGGGCTGAATCATATTGGACGCCCCAGATGACGCTACTGGGCCTAATCCGGATAGGGCGTAACGGGCCCTGGGTTAGCGGGCCGTAAATGGGCTATATGCGAACAGGCCGTTAACAGGCTTTCCGTGGGCCGGCCCGCCACCTTTTGACCAAGTCAAACAGGCCGGCCTTTTCACAGGAATGGGCCTCTGTTGGGTTGTGCCACGTGTCGCCGTATCATAGGCTCCTTCTGTCCAATGAGCGAATGACATATGTCCCAACAGTGAGCCGACCCGTGTTTCCTCCAGCCAATGATGATTTTACACGTGGAAAATCCCCATTGGTCGGGGCTGTTAACGGGTTATCGGATCCAAAACCTGACCCGATAGCTTAACGGTGTTTCGTTACGGTGGATGCCACGTGTCGGTCACCCTTGATGAAAGCACTTCTGTGACGCGTGATTTATCGTCATGGAAGTGGACACTTCCGTGATGATAATTTTGGTAATGTCATGGAACACTTCTACGACAGCACAGGTATGACTATCTTGATTCTGTCATAAATTTGTCATGGATGTCCATGCTTGACAAAAAAAGCGACCTACTGTGACAAACACGTATCATCATGGAAGTGTATTTTTTTGTAGTGATCCAACGCTCCTCTTCTGGTAGAGTGGCGATGTAGGTCCTGGTGAAGCTTGGTACTCCGATATTCAGGTACTTTGTGACTTCCTTCAAGTGGTATCCAAAGGGTGTATCTTCATACGGTTGCGTGAACTTTTTCCTTGCATCCGCCATCCTAAAAGAGTAGAAAAGATGAGGAGTCAGAAATGAGAAGAGTGAGTAGTGATCTAGGGCTTTAGCTTAGTGGTCGTGTCCTACAGTCAGCGTGTGCTCTGATACCATCTTGTAGCAACCAGACCTCAAACAGTCTGATCTCTGTGCATCAGTGTCATCCATGGATCAGTAATGCTAACACGCATAGTACTTGAAGGATTTATAACAGAGTAAGAATCACACACTTATTACATAGAATATCTCCAAAGGATAACTTATTACAATAAATATGGCTTAAGGCCATCTAATAACGATAACAACGGAAGGCTTGGAAGATAAGTGAGTCCATCAACTCCAACGGCATCACTGAGTATAGAACCATGGCCTAAGGCACCTTACTCGTTGTGTGAAAAGTCTGCAACATGAACGTTGCAGCCCGAAAATGGGTCAGCACATGGAATATGCTGGCAATGTAACACACAGAGAGTAATGAACAGAAAAATGCTATACTACATGCATATATGGCTGGTGGAAAGATCTATGGTTACAGTTTTGCATAAAGCCAATTTTTCCCTATTGCAAAGGAATAAATTTTATTTAACTATCATGGTGGTTGTTAAACATTGAGAAGATAGACACCCTCTCAATCCCAATTAAACATCATCATTAAACCCAACAAATTAAATTAAAGTAACATGATGAGTTCATATGATAATCCAAGTACTAGATACTCAAAACGTCCATAACCGGGGACACGGCTAACCATGATTAGTTTATACACTCTGCAGAGGTTTGCGCACTTTTCCCCACAAGACTCGTTCTCCTCCATTGGATTTCTTGCACTACATGGTGTTTGAGAAATGGATGACCGAGACATAGTCTTTCAGAAGCATTTGCACCTTACGATCGGGTAGACAGTACCAACCTACATCCCCTACATCTGCTAGTCTACCACTGTAAGAGTTCACACGACTTAATAAACTATGCTAAAGCCCATAGTAGCTTGTGGCTGCACACGGGAGTTTCTCGCATGAATAATCTCATGACCCCTTTGAGCCTGGGTGGCGGTCCATAAAGAAAAACAGGCAAACGCTGGAATATCCAGGTGCCTCAATCCACCCAGATGTGTATTAAAGTTGCCACCTTAAATAAACCATTAATAGCAATCTCACATTTGTCATGGATACACTCACCCAATCCACGTCTACTAGCATAGCATGGCAATATAAGCAAACGTAGAAGTAACTCCCAAGTGTTTGGTAATAAAACAGGTAAGAGGTACTACCTCATCTACTTCCCGAAACCCACATATTAGTCAGATCCTAATCATGCAATTGGTTGAGGATTGATCTAGTGCAATAAAACTGGGTAGTAAAAAGGTACGATCAAAGTGTTACTTGCCTTGCTGATGATCCGTGAAACCTAGAGATTTGAAGTAACAAGCGGCGCACTCCGGATACTCTATCGCAAACAAACAAGCAAACAAGCATACAATAAGTACTCATCTAATGCACAGGTAAAACTCAAATAAAAGAACTAACCAGAAAGTTCAACTTAAGAACTCCGTTTTGCAAAAAGAACCAAATCAAACGAAGCAACGAAAATCAAACGGCGAAAGAAAAGAGCTTCGTTTACTAATCTGGACCTCAGTCAAATTTTACAGTAGAAAAAACTTGTTCAAGTTGGTTAAACGGAAAGAGGGTTTCGAGATGAAAATCTAGGCGCTTGAATCGCCTGATTCCGATAAACGAGCGAAAAGATAAACTAAAATGAAAATCGGATCAGAAATCGCGATCTGGAATAATCACGGAAAATCCGAGAAAAAGAAAACTGACGAATAGTTTGACGAACGGACGTTCGCTAAGTGAAACTAAACGGTGAACTTGTTTGTGAAAACGAACGAATGAGCGAACGCTCGCTAAATAAATAAACCGGAAAAAAATTAAAATAAACCGATCTAAAAAAACTAGGGTTTTCTAAGAAACCGGATCAGTTTTCTTAGAAAACCGGGGCGGCGGCGGGCGGCTACCTCGTCGGGCTTCGGCAGGGTCCGGGGGCTGTGGGGCTCTGGGCGGCGGCGGCGGGTGGCGTGGGTGGCGGCGGCAGCGGCTTCGGGC
>NC_041385.1:106144829-106207302 GCF_002162155.2 Triticum dicoccoides
TCGGCGGATCGGGAGGCGGGGCGGGTCGGGGTGATGGGGGCGGCGGCGGCTATTTAAAGAGGGGGGTGGCGGCTTGGGGAAGGGGGCAAGGCGGCGGCGGAGGAGTCCGGCTCAGACTCCTGTCCGGGTCGGCGGCGGCGGCGCGGTCTCCTAGCGGGAGATAGCGGCGCGGGGGAGACGGGCCGGCTCGGCTGGGCCTCGGCCCGATCGGGCGCGCGAAACGTTTTTTTTTAAATAAATTCCGTCGAAAATAAGAAAAATTCTAGAAAATAAAATAAAACTCTAGAAATGCCAAAATAAATTTTCACCATCTAAATAAAATATTTAGGACGAGATGAACATTTTCTTGGCCCTAAAATGCAGTTTTGAAAAACGTGCAAGTTTTCCTAAATTCAAAAAAAAATAGCCAAAAACTCCGAAATAAAACCTATTTGATTTTTTATTAAATCCTCAATATTTCTTTATTTTGGGAAAGTCATTTTTTCCCTCTCTCATATTTTTATAATAGAAATAATTGAAGATAAAATAAATAAAACCAAACCATCCTATTTTCAATATTTGAGAAAACCCAAATATGAAAATAACGAAATTCCCAACTCTCTTCGAGGACCCTTGAGTTGCGTAGAATTTCTGGATCAAACCAAAAGCAATAAAATATGATATGCAATGATGATCTAGTGTATAACATTCCAAATTGAAAATTTGGGATGTTACAAACCTACCCCCCTTAAGATGGATCTCGCCCTCGAGATTCGGGTTGGCTAGAAAATAGGTGAGGGTGGTCCTTCAGCAGATCTTCCTCTCGCTCCCAGGTGGTTTCATCCACGGTGTGGTGGCTCCACTGAACTTTGTAAAACTTGATAACCTTACTACGGGTGACTCGGCTGGCATACTCAAGAATTTTGACTGGTTTCTCCTTCTAGGTCAAATCACTATCCAACTGAATCGCTTCCAGCGGCACTGTATCTCTCAGCGGTATATCAGCCATCTCCGCGTGGCATTTCTTCAACTGGGATACATGAAACACATCATGAACTCCTGACAATCCTTCAAGCAATTCCAACTTGTAAGCAACTTCTCCCATACGCTCCAAAACTTTGTATGGTCCCACAAAACGTGGCGCTAATTTTCCCTTAACTCCAAAACGCTTAACTCCTCGAAGTGGGGACACACGAAGATAAACTCTATCTCCGACTTCGTAAAATGTTTCCTTGCATTTTGAATCTGCATAGCTTTTTTTCCTGGACTGGGCTACCTTGAGCCTATCGCGAATCAACTTCACCTTCTGTTCAGACTCCTTAATCAAATCTGGTCCAAACAACTGGCGATCTCCAACTTCATCCCACAGCAACGGGGTCCTGCACCTCCTTCCGTACAAAGCTTCAAAAGGGGCCATCGTCAAACTTGATTGATAACTGTTGTTGTAAGAGAACTCTGCATATGGCAAATTGTCATCCCAACTAGATCCATAATCTAGCGCACAAGCTCTTAGCATATCCTCCAATATCTAATTGACTTTCTCGGTCTGTCCATCCGTCTGCGGATGAAAGGCTGTACTGAACTCTAGCCTGGTACCCAAAGTTTCCCGCAACTTATTCTAGAACTTTGAGGTAAACTGGGTTCCTCTATCTGATACAATGCTCCTCGGAACTCCATGCAGACATACGATCCTGGTCATGTATATCTTTGCCAACTTAGCACTGGTGTAAGTGGTCTTTACTGGGATGAAATGAGCTACCTTTGTTAGACGATCGACTACAACCCAAATCGAGTCATAGCCTGAGCGGGTCCTTGGTAATCCCGTGATAAAATCCATGCCTAGTTTATCCCACTACCATTCGGGTATCGGCAATGGCTGTAGAAATCCTGCTGGCTTTCGATGCTATGCCTTTACTCTCTGACACACATCACAAACTGCTACGTACTCCGCAATATCCTTCTTCATTCTGGTCCACCAGAAAGTGTCCTTCAAATCCATATACATCTTGGTATTTCCTGGGTGAATCGAATACGGCGAATCATGGGCCTCTTGTAGAATCAACTCCCTGATCTCCGGATCATTAGGCACATAAACACGGTCCTCAAACCATAGAGTATCATGCTAATACTCACAAAATCATTTAGCTTTTCCTTTGCTCATCTTCTCCTTTATGGAGGCAATCTCCTTGTCAGTCTTCTGAGCCTTTCTAATCTTTTCCATCAAGGTTGACTGAATCTCCAAAGCTGCTAATAGCCTCTCGGAACTATCTCCAAACATAGCTCGCGAAGATCCTCAACTAACTCCTTTGGTAACTCTCCGGTTAAGAGTGTGTTGACATGGCTCTTGCGGCTCAACGCATCGTCTACTATGCTAGCCTTTCCGGGGTGATAATGCAGTCTCATATCATAATCCTTGATGAGCTCCAATCATCTCCTTTGCCTGAGATTCAACTCCTTCTATGTGAAAATGTATTTCAAACTCTTGTGATCCGTGTACACCTCACAATGGTTTCCGATGAGGAAATGTCTCCATGTCTTCAATGCATGCACAACAGTGGCTAACTCCAAATCATGTGTAGCATAATTCAACTCATGGGGCTTAAGTTGTCGTGAGGCATACGAAACAACCCTTCCCTCTTGCATAAGCATTGCTCCAAGTCCTCGACAAGAAGCATCGCAATATACTTCATAATCCTTGCACTGATCAGGCAAAATTGTCAGGACCCCGACTCGATGCCACATCGATCTAGCATGTAACACATCATATCACTTTGCGGCCTCACGCACGGTATACCCACGGGTGTCGCCTTACCTTTGCCCGGGACCATTTGCACCTTTTGGCACATGTATATGATAGTGTCGCTAGCATCCATATGGTAAGGAGCCCGGGCTGACATGGCTAGTCGTGAACCCAAAGTGGCACAAACTTACAGGAACAGGCATTCATGACCCAGCATCGAACGTGTCGGTCACCAACGAGTGAATCTGGGCTGTAGCACTGGGCTAGCAGGACTTCGGTAAACCGGGCTGTAGCGGGCTAACAGGACTCCGGTATCCATCGCGTGACATTTCCCCGAAGGGACAGACACAGGAACGAAGAAGGACACACGCCGGCCAGCCTAAGTGTTCCGGAGCAGTAGCAAGCTACCAAGGCTCAGTGGAAACACTAGGAGACATTTCCCGGTAAGAGAGGCTACTAAGAATAAACAACTAGGTAGTCAGATCCCACACATACCAAGCATTTCAATCATACACACAATATGCTCGATATGTGCAAATACAACAAGGCATCACAACATGACTCTACGACACAAGTACTTTATTTAAAGGCTCAGAGCCATACATATCATACACACAAGTACGGGTCAGACGACCCACATTCAAGTCATACAAGCATACAAGCCAACAGCGGAAGTAACTTGTCTGAGTACAGACAACTAGTAAAATAAAAGAGGCTTGGGAAGCCTGGCTAAACTACATGGTCCTTCACAAGCTCAGGATCACCACCTGCGCCTCAGTCTACTCATCGATGTCAACGTCTACGAAGAACCCATCAGAAGGGTTTGCAGCGTCTTCTGAAAAATGTAATTAAAGCAACATGAGTACAAAGGTACTCAGCAAGACTTACATCAGATCCTACATACATGCACATTATCAAGAAGGGTTGGTGGGGTTATTGCAGCAAGCCAGCTTTGACTCTTGGCTAAACTATCCTACGAGACACCAACTTGAAATGGTTTTGCGCACACGAGTCCACTACACACCAACTCAATACAACACCGAGGATCCACCTCCGTCATCCTACGGAAGAGCCATCCTCGGCACTCACGCTTATCTTGAGAATTTTAGTAGTATCCATTTACTTGTCTATGAACTATATAGGCAACCAAGTAGTCCTTTACCGCGGACGCGGCTATTCGAATAGATGATGTTAACCCTGCAGGGGTGTACTTCTTCATACATGTTTCACCACTTACCGTCTGCACACGACATGTGCTCGGCAGACTTCAAGCGAAAGCCGACATGGGTGTAGACCACGACCTACCTAAACACCTAAGTCTCTAGTCCAGGTTTATCGCCTATCCAGGTTCCATCCGCAGGGAGTCCGGCCGAGGTTTCCACATATGGCCCCGAACGATGTGTACAGGGTTCCCGAGATACCTAACGGGTATCCGGTACACCGTGCCACGTACCAACCGCATAACAGCCCACCCCGCGGGTCAGCGCTGTCCACGGCCTCCAGTAAGCTACAAACACCAGAAACTACTTGCAACTCCTGGACAGAGGACTAGGGTGAATAAGAAGTCGAGCGGGGTCATATTTCAGGGCCCAATGCATGGTAGTAGCTGAATCTTAAATCACAAATACAGATCTCAGTGCTTAAGGTCGGCTTCAATGAAACAACCCACCACATACTCCTACATGGCCTCTCATCGATACCTTTACCAAATCGTGTTCAACACATCACTCTCATTACCGGCATGATCATTTCACTCTAGCCCATCACCCAGATGAACTAGACCTGACACGACTCTAAGCATAGCAGGCATAGCAAGGTAGGAACAACACATACATATGGCTCAATCAACTCCTACACATGCTAGTGGGTTTCATCTAGTTACTGTGGCAATGACAGGTCATGCAGAGGAAATGGGTTCAACTACCGTAGCACACAACAGTTTGAAATGCGTTGTCTTAATGCAGTAAAAGAGAGCAGAAGCGGCAACATGGGATTGTATTGATATGATCAAATGGTTGGTTGCTTACCTGATGGGTCGATGCACTGATATTGATCTTCGCTAGGGTAATCGTGGTACTCCTCAGGGGCAGAACCTGCCGCAAAGAGCACCGATACACAAACATCACCAAACAATATGCAACAATATGATGCATGCATGAGACATGGCAAAATGAGTGTATTGGGCTAATGCAACTAAGACCAGATGGGTTTGAACCATTTTGAATCAAAGATTCAAGTTTCAAACTCATAAATGGCCCTTTTAAGTGCTTTACCTTGTTCTGCACTAAACATCAGGTTAGCTTGCTTAAACATGCATGACACCAGTACAGATGGATAGATTGGATTTTTCTGATCATTTTTCATATATAAAACTTTCCATTTGGAGTTACAGATTAATTTCTATGATTTTTTAAAGTTTGTGGTATTTACTGGATTTATTTTATACAGGAAATTCCAGTAAATAAATTAATGTGTCAGCATTATGTCAGGATGATGTCAGCAGTCAACGGAACAGTCCAGATCAACCCTGACTAGTGGGTCCCATGTGTCAGTGTAATTAGTTTAACTAAATATTAATTAAAACTAATCCTGATTAGTTAACAGGGCTGGGCCCCACCTGTCATTGACCCAGGGGGGTCAAACTGGGCCCACCCGTGGTCAAACGAGGGGTCAGCAGGGTCAACGCGCCGGCGTTTAGCCGCCGGCGAGGCCGAACGCGGCGGCGAGAGTGGTTTTGTGCATTCTGGCGACCAAAAGAGCCGCGGCGGGCATCTACGCGTAACTGGGGGCAACCGCAGCTCTTGGTGGTGTAGGTTGGGCTCGGGGTGGCCGGGAACGGCGCCGGCGACGACTTTGGCGGTCGCCGGAGTTCGGGTGAGGATGAACCCGAAGCTACGGAGCACGGCGAGGCTCGTGGTGAGGTGCTACGGGTTCCTACGAGTGCGGTGAGTGCGTTGGACATGGTGGTGTGGCTAGTGGGTGGCCGGAGTCACGTCAGCGACGAGCTCTGCGGCAGCGCGTGCGGGTGAGCTTCGTGCAGTCGCTACGGGGCTTGAGAGCGAGAAAGGAAAGAGGGGAGAGGTAGCTGGGTTCACGGTGATCTTGAGGAACCAGACGGCGCGGTCGGGGACGAGCTGGTGCGGTGGTGACGGCGAAGGGGATCTCCGGCGACGGCGGAGTCGGGCGAGGTCGGTGCGGAGGCCTCGGGGCAAGCGAGCGCTCGGGCTTGGCTAGCTCGACGAAGAGGAGGGCGGCGGAGCTCCTGGACACGACGGCACGGCGCAAGGGTGATGGAGAGCGCGACTACGATGACGGTGCGGCTGCGGTGGCGTCAGCCATGGCGTGGGAGAGCAAGGGAGAGAGGCAGGGGGAGAATGGACGTGTCCACGGGGTTCGGGGCGCGACGTGGAGCTCATACCGGTCAGCAGAGAGGCGAGGGGAGGAAGCAGGGCGGCGGGCAGCTGCGTGGCGCGCACTGGTGCCGCCGTCGAGCACCTACCTGCCTGCCTGGCGAAGGCAAGCAGCTCGCTGGAGCGGCTGCTGGGCTTGGCCGGCTAGGTGGGCTGGCTAGTTGGACTTACTAAAAATACCTAAACAACTCCAAAATTCACCAAACTGCTCATGGCCATTAATTGGAATATATCCAGCATGGAACATTTTAGTTTGGGATTATTTGAGCATTTCAACTAATTTATATAATTTAAATTCCCAAACTCAAATACTTATGATTTAATTCAAAGACCTTAGGATGACCTAGAAAATTGTGCACCACTTTTGGCAGAGGTTCTGAACCAAGGCAAAAATGATGGACATTTTAGAAGGGCATTTCAGGTTCATTGAAAATATTTTTAGTAAACCCTAGTTGGTTTCAGAGGGGGCTGGGGGTTCTGTCATCCCCATTTCAAGTTTCTGTTGAGAAAAATAGACATGATGCAACACTCTAATGCATGAACTAGCTAGGATGTGACAACTCACCCCCACTCAAAAGAATCTCGTCCCGAGATTTAGGTTCCTCCGAAAAGAAGGCGGGGTACTCAAGTCAAAGACCATCCTCCCTTTCCCAAGTTGCTTCCTTTTCAGAATGGTGCGACCATTGAACCTTGAGAAACTTGATATTATGACGTCGAGTGGTACGCTCAGCTTGATCGAGGATACGAACGGGGTACTCTCGATACGTGCGGTTATCTTGAAGATCAAGCGTTTCGTGGTCCACTCCACGGATAGGATCCGAGAAGCAACGCCTGAGTTGGGAAACATGGAAGACATCGTGGACTCTGGAGAGATGCAGAGCTAGTTCCAATTGGTAGGCAACTTCTCCTTATTTAGCGAGAATGCGAAAGGGTCCAATGTAGCGAAGAGCCAATTTGCCTTTGATACCGAAATGATGGGTTCCCTTCAGAGGAGCAACCCGAAGGTAAGCCTTCTCGTCAACCTCAAAAGTCATAGCCTTATGTTTTCGGTCATATTGACTCTTTTGATGAGATTGGGCTGTTTTCAACTTTTCACGAACAATGCGAACTTGCTCTTCTGCTTCCTAGATCATATCCGGGCCAATGAATTGTCTTTCCCCGGTTTCTGACCAGTTAAGGGGTGTTCGACATCTTCGTCCATAAAGAACTTCAAAAGGGGCTTTACCCAAGCTGGATTGATAGCTGTTGTTATAAGCAAATTCAGCAAATGGAAGACATTTCTCCCAATCCATTCCGAATGAGATAACAGAAGCTTGAAGCATGTCTTCTAGAATCTGGTTGACACGTTCTACTTGACCACTTGATTGAGGGTGAAAAGCAGTGCTAAAGGAAAGGCGGGTTCCCATAGCATTTTGGAAACTTTCCCAAAATCGAGAGGTGAAGAGACTTCCTTGATCCGAGTTAATTTCCAGTGGAACACCATGGAGGGATACTATTCGGGAGATATACAAATATGCTAGCTGACTAGCGGTTATACTCTCGCGAACAGGCAAGAAATGGGCTACTTTGGAAAGACGATCTACAACGACGAAGATAGCGTTATTCCCTCTCTTGGTCCTGGGAAAACCGATGATGAAATCCATACCAATTTTATCCCATTTCCATTCAGGAATAGCTAAGGGTTGAAGGGTGCCAGCAGGCCGTTGATGCTCTGCTTTTACACGACGACAGACGTCGCAACTAGCAACAAACTGAGCAATGTCTCTCTTCATCCTAGTCCACCAGAACCTCTAGCGTAGGTCCTGATACATCTTGGTACTACCGGGATGAATGGTGAGAGGAGATTCATGAGCCTCCTTAAGGATCAACTGCCGTAGATGCTGGTTCTTGGGAACCACTAAACGGTTCTCAAAGTACACAACACCATGATCATTTGTGGAGAAACATCTAGCACCTCTGCTAGCAATGTTCTCCTTGATCCTAGATATCCCTTTATCTCGCTTTTGGGAAGCGATGATTTGATCCGTAAGAGTAGGTTTCGCCACCAAGGTGGAAATAAATCCTTGAGGAACTATGTGAAGATTAAGCTTCCGAAATTCGTCATGGAGAAGCGGTTGACTTTGTTGTAACATCAGATTGTTACAATAAGATTTACGACTTAGTGCATCAGCCATGACATTGGCTTTTCCTGGGGTGTAAGTTATCCCTAAGTCGAAATCTGTGATCAACTCGACCCAACGTCTTTGCCTCAGATTCAAATCCGGTTGGGTGAATATGTACTTCAGACTTTGGTGATCGGTGAAGATTTCGCAACGATTACCGAGGAGGTAATGTTGCCAGGTTTTAAGTGCATAGACTACAGCTGCAAGCTCTAGATCATGAGTAGGATAATTCTCCTCATGTGGGTGCAATTGCCGTGAAGCATAAGCAATTACATGACGATCTTGCATAAGAATGCAACCTAGTCCTTGTCGCGAGGCGTCGCAATAGATAACAAAGTCCTTAGAGAAATCTGGTGGTACCAATACGGGAGCAGATGTCAGGCGTCTTTTCAGTTCCTGAAAGCTGTGCTCACATTGTGGGATCCACTCGAACTTTTTATCTTTCTTGAGGAGTTCAGTTAGAGGTTTAGCAACCTTGGAGAAGTTCTCGACAAAGCAGCGACAATAGCTCGCTAAGCCAAGGAAACTCCGAACTTGCTTGACCGATTCAGGTGGAGTCCAATTAAGGACGGCTTGAACTCGCTCGGGATTGATAGCAATACCCTTACAAGAAATTACATGTCCTAGATAGGTCACTTCTGGCAACCAAAATTCGCATTTAGAAATTTGGCATAAAGGCGATGCTCTCGAAGTTTCATCAACACTAGCCTTAGATGCTCAGCATGTTCTTCCTCGTTCTTGGAGTATATGAGTATATCATCGAGGTAAACCACAACGAATTTATCCAAATACTCCATGAAGATTGAGTTCATTAAGCGAGAGAAGGTGGCTGGAGCGTTGGTTAAACCAAAAGACATGACGGTGTACTCATATTGGCCATAACGAGTAACAAAGGCCGTTTTAGGGATGTCCCTGTTCCTGATTTTGATTTGATGGTAGCCCAACCTCAAATACATTTTGGAGAAGACTGAGGATCCAGCGTGATGATCATACAGATCGTTGATCCTGGGGAGGGATACTTGTTCTTGATTGTGACCAGGTTAACTGGTCGATAATCTACAACCATCCGATCCGTACCATCCTTCTTCTTGACGAAGAGAACGGGACAAGCCCATGGAGACGAACTAGGACGGATGCAACCCTTTTTCAAGGACTCATCGAGTTGTTTCTTAAGCTCGGCTAGTTCTAGTGGTGCCATTTTATAGGGTATTCTAGAAATCGGGACAGTTCCTGGAATGAGATCTATCACGAACTCGACATCCCTGTCAGGTGGAACACCTGGCAATTCCTCTGGAAAGACATTCGTAAAGTCACGGACTACCGGAACATCTTCGAGGTCTGGCAAAGGACTGGCGTTAAGAGAATATAGCTGTCGCTTGGCTACTCGGGTCAAGACATTGACTATCTTTCCCGAAGGATGGGTGAGTTGAACAGTCCTAGAGAAGGAATCAATCTTAGCATGATGGGCTGACATCCAGTCCATACCCAAGATGATATTAATATCCGAAGATTTGAGAGCTATCAAAGATGCGAGAAAAACAAGTCTGTCGACTTGAATTTCATTCCCATGGCTTACTCTAGAAGTTTGCCATTTGGATCCCGGGGTTTGAATTACCATAGAGGTGGGCATCTCACAGAATGTGGTGTTATGCAGCCGAGCATAGCTCTAGGATATAAATGTATGAGATGCTCCAGTATCGAAAAGAACAGATGCCGGGTGGCAATTGACAAGGAGCGTACCGAGAACGACGTTGGGATCCTCTTGAGCTTCTTCAGCAGAGATACAGTTGACATGGCCACGTGCAGCGGTGGCCGACTTGGCGTAGAACACTTTCCCTGTCGGCTTGCCACGGCCAATAGCTTTTCCAGACTGGTTGGGGTTGGTCTGGGGACACTCGTGCAGGTAGTGGCCCGATTCCCCACACTTGAAGCATGTCACAGAACTGGTGCGTGGAGGAGCATTGTTGGTTGGCCCACCATAGGGCCTGGCTGGTGCAAACTGCTGAGCGGGGCGAGGCGCTTGATAGGATGGCCTCGGTGTGAACCTGGGTGGCAAGGCAGTGTTAGGCACCCACACCCGGCGCTTCTGAGGACCAGCACCGGATGAGGAACCCATGTCACGGCCATGCTTGCGTGTTGCCTCATAATCAGTCTGACCAGACTCAGCACTGATGGCTTTGTTTACAAGCTTCTTAAAAGATGTGCACTCATGCAGACGGAGGTCACGGCAAAGCTCAGGGCTAAGTCCCTTGCGGAACCTTGCTTGCTTCTTGGCATCAGTGGAAACTTCCTCAGTTGCATACCGTGCTAGGTTACCGAACTCCCTGCTGTATGCATCCACAGAGAGTCGACCTTGAGTGAAACTGCAGAACTCCTCACGTTTACGGTCCATGAGACCCTCCGAAATGTGATGTTCACGGAAAGCCTCGCTGAATTCAGCCCAAGTAGTGACCTGGCCCACTGGGCGCATGGCTCCATAGTTCTCCCACCAGAGACTGGCGGGGCCTTCAAGATGATATGCAGCAAATGTGACCTTGTCAGCCTCAGCTACGAGTGCAGAGCGTAGCTTGTGGGTAATACTGCGAAGCCAGTCATCAGCGTCGAGAGGCTCGATAGAGTGGTGGAAGGTGGGTGGATGTAACTTGATGAAGTCACTGAGTGACACCAAGTTATCCCTCTGATGGTGTGTTGTGTTCTGCTCGATGCGCTCCAACAAACGGTTGGTATCCCGCTTGTTTCTCTCGGCTTCCAACATAACCTCGGCCAGAGAAGGAGGTTGAGGCAGGTTTGTTTCCCCAACTCTGCTGCCTTTGGCCTGCTCTGGGGGAGCAGGGTTGGTGCGGGTGTTAACCATCCTAGGAAAACAAGACAATGGTTTAGTCCAGGATGACAAGATTCTGACATAGAAACGTAGAATGTAATGGATAACTTGGAATGTAAGATGATCATCCGTATGACATGGTAGATACAGAACCTGCTTCTTTATTCCATCGTCATACACACCATACAAGGTTTAGTACAAAACCAAACAAAGTACTACTACGGTGAAAGGAAGATTACATCTCATCAGAGGCATTCCAAGCTCCTATACATTATTTTTCTACACCTCCGGAAGGTGGTACAAGCTAAGTCATATCCCACGAGTCACGCAGGACGGTGGACGATACAACTAATACGATTCTATTGATACTACTACTAACTCAGACAGCTCCGTAGTAGTCTTCATAGAAGTCACCTCCATAGCCTGGGAGGTCAACGTGATCATCCGGAAACAGACAGTCCCGTGGAACTTGTGGACCATAGGGGCTAGGATGAGGTCTTGGACCAACAAATGGTGGCCTACGGGGACCACGAGGTGGGGTGATGCCTCCTACATCACGCCAATCCATCATGTCTGGCAGAGCAGATCTCACAGGATAGAGATCTCGCATATCCATATATCCCCCTTGCACAGCCGGTGCAAACCGAGTCAAAGTGGCCCAATGATCAGCACAGGTATTGAAAAGCTCTAGTCTCAAGGCTCGATTTTCACGGTCCTTGTCTTCAAGCAACTGTGCAGTGGTGCGGGTCAGTGAATCCTCCTGAGTGGAGTCAGCATAGATAGCCTGGAGATACCCATGTGCTCCCGTGAATGAAGCTGGCATATATCAGAAGTCGGAGTTCCGAAACAAACCAGTCCTGACTCGCATGATGGTCATCATAGAGCAGGCAGCATCCTGCACAGCCATCTCAATAGTAACCCCGAGTCCATAGGAACAGTGAAGGGGCTCGGTAGATCCAGGATAAGATGGAAATATCCTGTCAGTGCAAAAATATTGACTTTGATTAAAGTCTCGAAATTGCTCTTCGACCGTGTACTCAGGATACCAATGGTATCCAGCCTCAGTCATTACCCTGACCAACATGGCAGTATGGCCGAGTACATCTAGGCATCGAGTCAAACGAACCACTTGATTCTGAGGACCGGAAGCCATCTGGAACATGATATAACACAAGACATTAGAATTTCTAGCAGAAATTGGACAGCATAACGGCTGTAAATGCTCAAGAAGGATTTTGAGGCATTTTGCAAAGAATTTCATAGACACTCAACAACATCATATCAAGGCTTTGGGTCCATCTTAACAACATAATGGGGTAGTAGAACTGAACTAGGCTTGTATCCATCAAACCTATAAGGTACTACTGATTAGTAACACGTGAACCTGATAGAGAGACGAGATCATAATTCCTTAACCCCCGGTGGAAGAATAGACTGACTCAGATCAGAATGTCATGAGATAAAGGAGTAAAAAGAGCCTTACGTTCCATCCCACAATCAATTCCCCTACATATAACTAAAGCATTTCTAGACTCAACATCGACCAGTTTGGCTTGGAGAACCTACGGGCAGTCCGGCTCTGATGCCAACGCTGTCAGGACCCCGACTCGATGCCACATCGATCTAGCATGTAACACATCATATCACTTTGCGGCCTCACGCACAGTATTCCCACGGGTGTCACCTTACCTTTGCCCGGGACCGTTTGCGCCTTTTGGCACACATATATGATAGTGTCGCTAGCATCCATATGGTAAGGAGCCCGGGCTGACATGGCTAGTCGTGAACCCAAAGTGGCACAAACTTACAGGAACAGGCATTCATGACCCAGCATCGAACGTGTCGGTCATCAACGAGTGAATCCGGGCTGTAGCACCGGGCTAGCAGGACTCCGGTAAACCGGGCTGTAGCGGGCTAACAGGACTCCGGTATCCATCGCGTGACATTTCCCCGAAGGGACAGACACAGGAACGAAGAAGGACACACGCCGGCCAGCCTAAGTGTTCCAGAGCAGTAGCAAGCTACCAAGGCTCAGTGGAAACACTAGGAGACATTTCCCGGTAAGAGAGCTACTAAGAATAAACAACTAGATAGTCAGATCCCACGCATACCAAGCATTTCAATCATACACACAATATGCTCGATATGTGCAAATACAACAAGGCATCACAACACGACTCTACGACACAAGTACTTTATTTAAAGGCTCAGAGCCATACATATCATACACACAAGTACGGGTCACACGACCCACATTCAAGTCATACAAGCATACAAGCCAATAGCGGAAGTAACTTGTTTGAGTACAGACAACTAGTAAAATAAAAGAGGCTTGGGAAGGCTGGCTAAACTACATGGTCCTTCACAAGCTCAGGATCACCACCTGGGCCTCAGTATACTCATCGATGTCAACATCTACGAAGAACCCATCAGAAGGGGTTGCAGCGTCTTCTGAAAAAGTAATTAAAGCAACATGAGTACAAATGTACTCAGTAAGACTTACATCAGATCGTACATACATGCACATTATCAAGAAGGGTTGGTGGGGTTATTGCAGCAAGCCAGCTTTGACTCTTGGCTAAGCTATCCTACGAGACACCAACTTGAAATGGTTTTGCACACACAAGTCCACTACACACCAACTGAATACACTACCGAGGATCCACCTCCGTCATCCTATGGGAGAGCCATCCTCGGCACTCACACTTATCTTGAGGATTTTAGTAGTATCCATTTACTTGTCTATGAACTGTATAGGCAACCAAGTAGTCCTTTACCGCGGACGCGGCTATTCGAATAGATGATGTTAACCCTGCAGGGGTGTACTTCTTCATACATGTTTCCACCACTTAGCGTCTGCACAAGACATGTGCTCGGCAGACTTCAAGCGAAAGCCGACGTGGGTGTAGACCACGACCTACCTAAACACCTAAGTCTCTACTCCAGGTTTATCGCCTATCCAGGTTCCATCCGCAGGGAGTCCGGACGAGGTTTCCACATATGGCCCCGAACGATGTGTACAGGGTTCCCGAGATACCTAACGGGTATCCGGTACACCGTGCCACGTACCTACCGCATCACAGCCCACCCCGCGGGTCAGCGCTGTCCATGGCCTCCAGTAAGCTACAAACACCAGAAACTACTTGCAACTCCTCGACAGAGGACTAGGGTGAATAAGAAGTCGAGCGGGGTCATATTTCAGGGCCCAATGCATGGTAGTAGCTGAATCTTAAATCACAAATATAGATCTCAGTGCTTAAGGTCGGCTTCAATGAAACAACCCACCACATACTCCTACATGGCCTCTCATCGATACCTTTACCAAATCATGTTCAACACATCACTCTCATTACCGGCATGATCATTTCACTCTAGCCCATCACCCAGATGAACCAGACCTAACACGACTCTAAGCATAACAGGCATAGCAAGGTAGGAACAACACATACATATGGCTCAATCAACTCCTACACATGCTAGTGGGTTTCATCTAGTTACTGTGGCAATGACAGGTCGTGCAGAGGAAATGGGTTCAACTACCGTAGCACACACAGTTTGAAACGCGTTGTCTTAATGCAGTAAAAGAGAGCAGAAGCGAGAACATGGGATTGTATCGATATGATCAAATGGTTAGTTGCTTGCCTGATGGGTCGATGCACTGATATTGATCTTCGCTAGGGTAATCGTGGTACTCCTCAGGGGCAGAACCTGCCGCAAGGAGCACCGATACACAAACATCACCAAACAATATGCAACAATATGATGCATGCATGAGACATGGCAAAATGAGTGTATTGGGCTAATGCAACTAAGACCAGATGGGTTTGAACCATTTTGAATCAAAGATTTAAGTTTCAAACTCATAAATGGCCCTTTTAAGTGATTTACCTTGTTCTGCACTAAACATCAGGTTAGCTTGCTTAAACATGCACGAAACCAGTACAGATGGATAGATTGGATTTTTCTGATCATTTTTCATATATAAAACTTTGCATTTGGAGTTACAGATTAATTTCTATGATTTTTGAAAGTTTGTGGTATTTACTGGAATTTCCTGTATAAAATAAATCCAGTAAATAAATTACTGCGTCAGCATTACGTCAGGATGACGTCAGCGGTCAACCGAACAGTCCAGGTCAACACTGACTAGTGGGTCCCGTGTGTCAATGTAATTAGTTTAACTAAATATTAATTAAAACTAATCCTGATTAGTTAACAAGGCTGGGCCCCACCTGTCATTGACCCAGGGGGGTCAAACTGGGCCCACCCGTGGTCAAACGAGGAGTCAGCGGGGTCAACGCGTCGGCGTTTAGCCACCGGCGAGGCCGAACGCGGCGGCGAGAGTGGTTTTGTGCATTCCGGTGACCAAAAGAGCCGCGGAGGGCATCTACGCGTAGCTGGGGGCAAGCCGCAGCTCTTGGTGGTGTTGGTTGGGCTCGGGGCGGCCGGGAACGGCGCCGGCGACGACTTTGGCGGTCGCTGGAGTTCGGGTGAGGATGAACCCGAAGCTACGGAGCACGGCGAGGCTCGTGGTGAGGTGCTACGGGTTCCTACGAGTGTGGTGAGTGCGTTGGACATGGTGGTGTGGCCAGTGGGTGGCCGGAGTCACGTCGGCGACGAGCTCCACGACGGCGCGTGCGGGTGAGCTTCGTGCAGTTGCTACGGGGCTCGAGAGCGAGAAAGGAAAGGGGGGAGAGGTAGCTGGGCTCAGGGCGAACTTGAGGAACCAGACGGCGCGGTCGGGGACGAGCTGGTGCGGTGGTGATGGCGAAGGGGATCTCCGGCGATGGCGGAGTTGGGCAAGGTCGGTGCAGAGGCCTCGGGGCAAGCGAGCGCTCGGGGCTCGGCTAGCTCGACGAAGAGGAGGGCGGCGGAGCTCCTCGACACGACGGCACGGCGCAAGGGCGACGGGGAGCGCGACTACGACGACGGTGCGGCTGCAGTGGCGTCGGCCATGGCATGGGAGAGCGAGGGAGAGAGGCAGGGGGAGAATGGACGTGTCCACGGGGTTCGGGGCGCGACGTGGATCTCATACCGGTCAGCAGAGAGGCGAGGGGAGGAAGCAGGCGGCGGGCAGCTGCGTGGCGCGCGCTGGTGCCGCCGTCGAGCACCTGCCTGCCTGCCTGGCGAAGGCAAGCAGCTCGCTGGAGCAGCTACTGGGCTGGGCCGGCTAGGTGGGCTGGCTAGTTGGGCTGCCAGGTTAGTTCCCTCTCTCTCTCTTTTATTTATCTTTTTTATTTATTCTGCAACTTTGTGGACTTACTAAAAATACCTAAACAACTCCAAAATTCACCAAACTGCTCATGGCCATTAACTGGAATATATCCAGCATGGAACATTTTAGTTTGGGATTATTTGAGCATTTAAAATAATTTATATAATTTAAATGCCCAAACTCAAATACTTATGATTTAATGCAAAGACCTAAGGATGACCTAGAAAATTGTGCACCACTTTTGGTAGAGGTTCTGAACCAAGGCAAAAATGATGGACATTTTAGAAGGGCATTTCAGGTTCATTGAAAATATTTTTAGTAAACCCTAGTTGGTTTCAGAGGGGGCTGGGGGTTCTGTCATCCCCATTTCAAGTTTCTGTTGAGAAAAATAGACATGATGCCACACTCTAATGCATGAACTAGCTAGGATGTGACAAGAATCAACACGGGTGATGTAACCAAATGTTTCTTCAACTCCTGGAAACTAGCCTCACATTCCTCAGTCCATTTGAACTTGGTATCCTTCTTCAACAACTCCGTCATGGGCTTCGCAATCTTCAGAAATTCTCAATGAACCTCCGCTAATATCCTGCGAGTCCAAGAAAACTCCGGATCTCTCCAACTTTTGATGGTGCTACCCAATTTGTCGCAGTGACAACTTTGGTGGGGTCTACTGCTATTCCTTCTCCGAGTATAACATGTCCGAGGAATCCAACTTCCTTCAACCAAAACTCACATTTGCTGAACTTGGCATATAACTGACATTCTCTGAGCTTCTCCAGTACCAAACGCAAATGCTCCTTATGCTCTTCTTCATTCTTCGAGTAGACCAAAATATCATCAATGAACACCACGACGAATTTATCCAAAAACTCCATAAACACCTTGTTCATCATGTTCATGAAATATGCAGGCGCGTTAGTCAGACCAAATGACATAACGGTATACTCATACAGCCCGTACCTGGTGGTAAAAGCCGTCTTAGGTATATCCTGCTCTCGAATTTTCAACTGGTGGTATCCTGATTGTTGATCGATCTTGGAAAATACCTTAGCTCCTTGCAACTGGTCAAACAAATCATTGATAATCGGCAGTGGGTACTTGTTCTTGATAGTCACTTCGTTCAATCCTCGATAGTCAACAACCATCCTCAATGATCCATCCTTCTTCTCCACTAGAAGTACTAGCGATCCCCAAGGTGAAGAACTTGGGTGAATATAGATATGGTCTCTTTGATATTGGCCCTATGGCTGGCAAAAGCTCAATCAAAAATTCAATGTCTCTATCCAGTGGCATGCCTGGCAACTCCTATGGAAATACGTCAAGGAAATCCTTTACAACTGGTACTTCCTCCTGTACAACTCCTGATAAGGAATTTACTTGAGTCCTCTTCGGCACATGCTGGGACACATACTTGATCCTTCTCCCTTCTGGGGTGGTAAGCAAAATCGACTGACTAGCACATTCAATGTTCCCTCCATACTTCGATAACCAATCCATGCCTAATATTACATCCAATCCTTGTGATTTCAATACTATTAGGTCCGAGGGAAACACGTAGTTACCAATCCTTAATGGCAACTGATCACACCATAAACTAGCCATATACTCTGCTCCAGGCGAGGTTACTAACATGGGTGACCTAAGGGCTTGGGTTCGCAGTTTATACTTATCCACAAATCCCCTTGATATGTATGAATGCGATGCACCAGTATCAAAAAGAACGATTGCAGTAAATGTCTTAACCAAAAACTTACCTATTACTACATCTGGCTGGGCTTCAACCTCCTCCACGTTAACGTGGTTCACCTGTCCCCTATTGAAAGGGTTCAGCTTCTTCCCAGAGCTTCCATTGCCATTTCCATTATGGGCTTCAGGATATTCATTGGCATAATGTCCAGTCTTCTGACACTTAAAGCAAGTGACTTGCCTCAGGTCTCTCTTGGCTGGGGTTGATGGGTTGGTACGGTTCTGGCCATTGTTTCCTCCATTCCCATTCCCATTCTTGGGGCCATTACGATTGTGCGAACTCCCTCCTCCATGGGTATGCTAAAAATGTCCTCTCGATTTTAGGGTAAAACGTGGCTTCTGCTGAGCTCCAGAATTGTACTTCCCTTATCCATACTTCCTCTTGCGGTTGTCAATCTGCTACTGCTTCCCTTCAATCATGAGAGCTCTATCTACCAACTCCTGGTAGTTGTTGAAGGTTGCTACCATCAACTGCATGCTCAGCTCATCATTTAGTCCTTTCAGAAACTTCTCCTACTTAGCTGCATCCGTAGCAACGTCATCTGGGGCATAACGTGCAAGCTTACTAAAATCATCCACATACTGGCCAACAGTACGTCCTCCTTGGCGCAAATTGCAAAACTCGCGCTTCTTCATGGCCATTGCTCCTGCTGAAACATGGGCAGTACGGAAAGCCTGTTGAAACGGATCTCATGTGATAGTGTCGATAGGATAAGTGGCTGTGAAATTCTCCCACCATGATGCTGTGGGTCCATCAAGCTGATGTGCGACAAAACGCACCTTTTCCACATCTGTGCATCCTGCAGTGGTCAACTCCCTTCCTTTCTTGCGGAGCCAATCATCTGCAACTATTGGCTCGGTGACACTGGAGAACACCGGCGGATTAAGCCTCAAGAAACGGGCTAAGTGATCAACAGGTGGTGGTGGTGGTGGTTTGTTATTGTTGTTCCCCTGATTCTGATTCCGTACTAGTAACTGTAATAATGCATTCTGCTTCTGGATCAACTGGGTGAGCTCCGGTGGGAAAGCAAATCCATTGTCACGTCTCAGAGGCATCTGAGGGTTTAGAAGAGATGAGAAAATAGAATAGCATGAGGTCTAGAGGGAAATCACCACCCATATGCACACGAGACAAATGCAAACAAAATCACTTCATTCAATTCAAACAAGGGCATACAACGGTCTAACTATCATTACAAAAGTGCTCAGACTATACTATATAAATGGGGAAAATACTACTACTGTTATGGTGGTCGACTAGAAAAACTGCTCCTTTGAAGACTCCATGATATCTGCTCCAGCTTCATCAACATAGTCATCATCGCTATCGTCTGGGTCCGAGTCGGTGTCGTCGATGATGATGTAGTTCTCTGGGAAAGTGCAATCATCGTCTTCTCCTCCAGTCGCGGGAAATCCCATAAACACCTTTAGCTTCATCTCCAGATCTTCACTCTTCTCCATGAGTGTTGCTATTTCCTCCTCATATCCATCGCATGTAGACTTGAGTTCTTCCTCCAATTCCATGATCTTGGTCATAGCCTTCTTTAGATCTATCATGCATGCGCACATATGGTTCTCCTAGCGACGAATGTGCTGGTTTAACTCCTGGATGAAAGCTGCAATTGATCTATCCTTCCGGATGTTGATCATCTCCCATTTCTCATCTCGGCGCCCACAAATCTGGTAAATAGTATCCTTGAGATCCTTGTGGTAAACTTCTCCAATGCGTCCCATTGTAATGTGGGCTGCCATGCTCTTTCCTAGACTCCAGGTTGGTGCATCAAAGCAAAACTCTATGGGCTCGGTGACTGGCATGAACGTCCTTCCTGGAACTTGAACTTGAATCATCCAACGCTCCTCTTCTGGTAGAGTGGCGATGTACGTCCTGGTGAAACTTGGTACTCCGATATTCAGGTACTTTGTGACTTCCTTCAAGTGGCGTCCAAAGGGTGTATCTTTATACGGTTGCGTGAACTTGTTCCTTGCATCCTCCATCCTAAAAGAGTAGAAAAGATGAGGAGTCAGAAATGAGAAGAGTGAGTAGTGATCTAGGGCTTTAGCTTAGTGGTCGTGTCCTATAGTCAGCGTGTGCTTTGATACCATCTTGTAGCGACCAGACCTCAAACAATCTGATCTCTGTGCATCAGTGTCATCCCTGGATCAGTAATGCTGACATGCACAGTACTTGAAGGATTTATAAAAGAGTAGCAAACACACACTTATTACAGTGAATGTTTCCAAAGGATAACTTATTACAATAAATATGGCTTAAGGCCATCTAATAACAATAACAACGGAAGCCTTGGAAGATAAGTGAGTCCATCAACTCCAACAGCATCACTGAGTATAGAACCACGACCTAAAGCACCTTACTCGTTGTCTGAAAAGTCTGCAACATGAACGTTGCAGCCCGAAAACGGGTCAGCACATGGAATATGCTGGCAATGTAACACATAGAGAGTAATGAACAGAAAA
The DNA here is from genome assembly GCF_002162155.2 of Triticum dicoccoides. Lineage (NCBI taxonomy): Eukaryota > Viridiplantae > Streptophyta > Magnoliopsida > Poales > Poaceae > Triticum > Triticum dicoccoides. The sequence goes on from NC_041385.1 coordinate 106,165,381, forward strand.
ATGCTATACTACATGCATATATGGCTGGTGGAAAGCTCTATGGTTACAGTTTTGCATAAAGCCAATTTTTCCCTACTGCAAAGGAATAAATTTTATTTAACTATCATGGTGGTTGTTAAACATTGAGAAGATAGACATCCTCTCAATCCCAATTAAACATAATCATTAAACCCAACAAATTAAATTAAAGTAAAATGATGAGATTCACATGATAATCCAAGTACTAGATACTCAAAACGTCCATAACCGGGGACACGGCTAACCATGATTAGTTTATACACTCTGCAGAGGTTTGCGCACTTTTCCCCACAAGACTCGTTCTCCTCCGTTGGATTTCTCGCACTACATAGTGTTTGAGAAATGGATGACCGAGACATAGTCTTTCAGAAGCATTTGCACCTTATGATCGGGTAGACAGTACCAACCTACATCCCCTACATCTGCTAGTCTACCACTGTAAGAGTTCACACAACTTAATCAACTATGCTAGAGCCCATAGTAGCTTGTGGCTGCACACGGAAGTTTCTAGCATGAATAATCTAATGACCCCTTTGAGCCTGGGTGGCGGTCCATAAAGAAAAACAGGCAAACGCTGGAATACCCAGGTACCTCAATCCACCCAGATGTGTATTAAAGTTGCCACCTTAAATAAACCATTAATAACAATCTCACATCTATCATGGATACACTCACCCAATCCACGTCTACTAGCATAGCATGGCAATATAAGCAAACGTAGAAGTAACTCCCAAGGGTTTGATAATAAAACAGGTAATAGGTACTACCTCATCTACTTCCCAAAACCCACATATTAGTCAGATCCTAATCATGCAACTGTTTGAGGATTGATCTAATGCAATAAAATTGGGTAGTAAAAAGGTATGATCAAAGTGTTACTTGCCTTGCTGATGATCCGTGAAACCTAGAGATTCGAAGTAACAAGCGGCGCACTACGGATACTCTATCGCAAACAAACAAGCAAACAAGCATACAATAAGTACTCATCTAATGCATAGGTAAAACTCAAATAAAAGAACTAACCAGAAAGTTCAACTTAAGAACTCCAGTTTGCAAAAAGAACCAAATGAAACGAAGTAACGAAAATCAAACGGCGAAAAAAAAGAGCTTCATTTACTAATCTGGACCTAAGTCAAATTTTACAGTAGCAAAAACTTGTTCGAGTTGGTTAAACGGAAAGAGGGTTTCGAGACGAAACTCCAGGCGCTTGAATCGCCTGATTCCGATAAACGAGCGAAAAGATAAACTAAAATGAAAATCGGATCAGAAATCGCGATCTATAATAATCGTGGAAAATCCGAGAAAAAGTAAACTGACGAACAGTTTAACAAACGGATGTTCGCTAATTGAAACTAAACGGTGAACTCGTCTGTTAAAACGGACGAACGAGCGAAAGCTCGCTATATAAATAAACCCAAAAAAACCGATCTAAAAAACTAGGGTTTTCTGTCACATCCCTAGCTTCTGGTACTGCCTAGTGTTTGCATCATGTTTAAAATTTTGAACTTGAACTGGGGAAATTTGGAAGCCTCAAAACCCTAAATAAAAGAAGGGCAAAAACCCTAAAATCTCATTCATTGTTCCAAAATGCTCTTCTTAAATGTTTGATAATTTTGGCAAAGGGTTCTGGTCCCAACCAAAATATTGAAAATTTTTAAGGACTTAATCTTGGGACTTTGAATTTAAATCATTAGCTATTTGAATTTGAATTATATTCATATAACTAGAATATAATTTCAAATACCCCTGAAATATTTTATGAGATTTTGGGAAAGTCCATCTAGCAAAATAAAAATATTCAGAGGAGTTTTTGGCATTGTTTGAATTATTTTAAATTCAAAACAGTGGCAAAATAAATTTAAAAAAATAAAACAAACAGGAAATAAAACAGAGCACATACCTGGCCACTTACCTGGCCTTACCTGGCAGCCCACCAGCAGCCCAGTCCACCAGAGCCGGCCCAGCCCGCCACCGCTACCCTCCTGTCGTCTTCCTCCCCTCGCCCCGAAGCAGCTCGGTGGCGAGCGCTGGCGATGCCCCGGCCACCTCCTGCTTCGCGCTGGAGGCTCAACCTCCTCCCTGTCCCCGCGCCTGGAGACGCCTCGACCCCCTCTGTTCTCCCCCCCCCTCTTTCCTGGCTCTCCCCCTCGCTTGCCCGCAGCCATGGCCGAACGCCACCATCGCCACCGACGCCGTTCGCCGCGGCCACATCCACCGCCTAGCCTTCCCAACTGTCCAGGAGCTCCACCTCCATCGTCTACGCCTCCTCAAGGGCACACGCGCCGCCGGACGCCCCCGAACGCCCACACTGCCGCCTTCTTCAACCTTCGGCCCCGTCGATCGCCGTCGTCGATTCACCCCCGACAAGACATCTTCGAGCCCACTAACCCTCCCAACGGACTCGCGGTGAGCCCCGTCGTGTTTCCCCTCTCTCCATTCGCTCGCCCCCATGCTGTACCCGCCGTCTCTCCGCAACCGGAGCTCGCTGCCGCCGGCCATGTTGCCGTCGCGGCCATGGCTTGTTTCGGTCGCGTCCGAGCACGGCTTTGAGCTCGTGGGGCTCACAGGAAGCCCATGCGCAGCTCAGCTTGTCCAAAACCCCACCAGGGCCTCGCGCCCGTTACCACCCGAACTCCGGCGCCGCCGCGAGCTCCGTTCCGGCGAGCCCCGGCGTTCCCGCAGCCTCCCACCTACCCCATCAGATGCGGGAGAGCCCGGGCTACGCCCCGATGCCCTCAGCCGCCGCCTCTATCGCCTTTAGCGCAAGTCCGGCGCGTTGCCGCCGCCATTTTGGTCGCCGACGTCCAACTCCGGTGGCTGGTGACGTAGCGATGTCATTAAACTCTAATGACGCACTAACCAACCCCCTAGGCCACTGACTAATGGGCCCACGCCCTAATTAACACAAATTACATCTTCTGTTTAATTTAACTAACCCCGGTGGGCCCACGCGTCAGTGTTGACTATGCTGATGTGGCCGTTGACTTGGTCCCACCTGTCAGTGAGCTAAGCAGCCCTGTGACACTGACGTGTGGCCCCCACATGTCAGGTTTGACCTAGACCCGCCCTGTTGACCTGATGACATCAGGGTGATGTCATGCTGATGCAGTAAATGTTTTCTGGAGTTTTAAATAAATCAGAAATGATTTATTTATTTCAGAAAATTGTATAAACTTCTAAAATTCATAGAAATTCAACCGTAACTCCAAATGAAATAAATTATATATGAAAAATGATCAGAAAAATCCAATCTATCCATCTGTACTATCTTCATGCATGTTATATAAACTTATAGCTGCTGTTTAGCACAAATCATATTAATGGCATTTAAATATCCACATATGGAGTTTGAGTTTGAATCTTGGATTCAAACCAACTTCATTTAATCTGATTTTAGTTGCATTAGCACAAACCACAGCATATTGCCATGTCACATTCATGCATCATATTGTGCATTGCATTGATTGTGTTTTTCCTCAGTTGCCGATGATTGCCCCCTCTCGATAGACGTGATACCGACGATGTGATCGATGACACTGATGAAGAGCTATATTATCTTCAGAAGTGCCAGGCAAGCAGAACCCCCTTGTTCATTCCGATAAAATCCCACTCTCTCGCTCCTGCTCTCTTTTACTGCATTAGGACAACAACGATTCATCTGTTACTTGTTGCGGTAGCTGAACCCCTTTATCCTTTGCATGACCTGTCATTGCCACAGTGAATAGAGGAAACCCACTAGCATGAGTAGGAGTTGTTTGAGACCTGTTGTGCCTACTCATTCATGCTTGTTTGTCATGCCTGCTACTGCTTAGAGTTGAGCCAGGTCTGATTCATCGAGGATGAATCAGAGGTGTGTGAACATGTCCTACTGTTGAAAGCTAAGTGTGTGAACATGATTTGGTAAAGGTAGCGGTGAGAGGCCATGTAGGAGTACATGGTGGGTTGTCTCATTGCAGCCGTCCTCAGGAACTGAGTTCTGTGTTTGTGATCCATGATCAGTTACTACCACACATTGGGCTCCGGGCGCTCCAAGCTCTCTCGACTTATTAATCAACTTGATCTCTGTCTAGGAGTTGCAACTAGTTTCTGGTGTTTGTAGGTAGTGTTAGTAGTCTACCAAGTGGCACCCGGTACAGGTGGGCTTGGGACAGACTAGGCACAATGGCCCGGTGTACCAAGTAGCACCCGGATGGTGGGCTTGGGAACCCTGCTCACATCGTTTGGGGCCGTGAGCGACACCCCGCCGGATCTCCTTGCGGATGGAACCCGAATAGGCGATAAACCTGGACTAGAGACTTGTTCGGTTAGTCAGGTCGTGGCCGACTCCCTCGCCCGGCTTCCACTTGAAGGTTGCCGAGGTACATGACGTGTACAGGGCGATAAGTGGCGAAAGCGTGTGTGAAGAAGTACACCCCTGCAGGGTTATCATTATCTATTTGAATAGCCGGATTCCTCGGATATGGAAACTTGGACCCCTTGTACAGTTCATAGACAAGTGAAAGTGGATACTCTAAAATACGCAAGATAAGCGTGAGTGCTATGGATGGCGTTCTCGTAGGGAGACGGGAGCGGATCCATAGTGGTGTATTGATATGGTGAATATGTGGACTCGTGTGCGCCACCTCAAGAGTTACTTGCAATCGTAGTTCAGGTTAGCCACAGAGTCAAAGCTGGCTTGCTGCAGTTAAACCCCACCACCCCTTTGTTGATAATGATGCATATGTAGTTAGTTCTGATGTAAGTCTTGCTGGGTACATTTGTACTCATGTTGCTTAATTTATGTTTTTGCAGAGAGACTTCAGTCTCACTAGTAGTTCCACGTGGACTTCGACGTTTAGCTTGTTACCTCAGCTACGATCTTGTGCCCTCGGCAGGATCTGGTAGATAGTCAGGCTTCTCAGCCTTTTTCATTTATAGTTGTCTGTACTCAGACATGTTAAGCTTCCGCTTGTGCTTTGACTTGTATGCTCTGATTGTTGGGTCATGAGACCCATGTTTGTAATACCTCGCTCCTCGGAGCCTATTGAATAAATACTTGAGTCGTAGAGTCATGTTGTGATGCCATGTTGTATTTGCACATATCGACAATTTGTGTGTATGTTATTGAAATGCTTGGTATGTGTGGGATCTCACTATCTAGTTGTTTATCCTTAGTAGCCTCTCTTACCGGGAAATGTCTCCTAGTGTTTCCACCGAGCCATGGTAGCTTGCTACTGCTCCGGAACACTTAGGCTGGCCGGCATGTGTCCTTCTTCGTTCCTATGTCTGTCCCTTCGGGGAAATGTCACGTGATGAATACCGGAGTCCTGTTAGCCCGCTACAGCCCGGTTCACCGGAGTCCTGCTAGCCCAGTGCTACAGCCTGGATTCACTCGCTGATGACCGACACGTTCGATGCTGGGTCATGGATGCCTGTCCCTGTAAGTCTGTGCCACTTTGGGTTTACGACTAGCCATGTCAGCCCGGGCTCCTTATCATATGGATGCTAGCGACACTGTCATATACGTGTGCCAAAAGGCGCAAACGGTCCCGGGCAAAGGTAAGGCGACACCCGTGGGAATACCGTGCGTGAGGCCGCAAAGTGATATGAGGTGTTACATGCTAGATCGATGTGGCATTGAGTCAGGGTCCTGACATTTTCTAAAAAAACGGATCGGTTTTCTTAGAAAATCGGGGCGGCAGCGGGCGGCTACCTCGTCGGGCTCCGGCGAATTCCAGCGGGGTCCGGCGGCTGCGGGGCTCTGGGCGGCGGTGGCGGGTGGCGTAGGTGGCGGCGACGGGTGTCGGCGGCGGCGGCTCCCGGCGGCGGCGACGCGAAGGCGGCGGCGGCGGCTCGGCGGATCGGGAGGCAGGGCGGGTCGGGGTGAGGGGGACGATGGCGGCTATTTAAAGAGGGTGGTGGCGGCTTGGGGAAGGGGGCAAGGCGGCGGCGGAGGAGTCCGGCTCGGACTCCTGTCCCGGTCGGCGGCGGCGGCGCGATCTCCTGGTGGGAGACGGTGGCGCGGGGAAGACAAGCCGGCTCGGCTGGGCCTCGGCCCGGTCGGGCGCGAGAAACTTTTTTTTTAAATAAATTCCGCCGAAACTAAGAAAAATTCTAAAAAATAAAATAAAACTCTAGAAATGCCAAAATAAATTTTCACCGTCTAAATAAAATATTTAGGACGAGATGAACATTTTCTTGGCCCTAAAATGCAGTTTCGAAAAACATGCAATTTTTCCTAAATTCGAAAAAAATAGCCAAAAACTCCAAAATAAAACTATTTGATTTTTGTATTAAATCCTCAATATTTATTTCTTTTGGGAAAGTCATTTCATTCCCTCTCTCATATTTTTATAATAGGAATAATTGAAGATAAAATAAATAAAACCAAACGATCCTATTTTCAATATTTGAGAAAACCCAAATATGAAAATAACGAAATTCCCAACTCTCTCCGAGGGTCCTTGAGTTGCGTAGAATTTCTGGATCAAGCCAAAAGCAATAAAATATGATATGCAATGATGATCTAGTGTATAACATTCCAAATTGAAAATTTGGGATGTTACACTGATGAGATTCTTGAACCTGATAAAATTATTAAAACTGGAAACTTTGAAACACCTATTAGATCTAGATATCCTAGATATGAATTGCCTGATATACCCGAGGGTTATGTTATGGATGGAGAGGTAGCTAGGGACTTTCTTGCTTGCAAAGATAGAGAGAATCTTAAGTTACTAGTCAAGTTGAAAGAAAAATCTTTGAATGCTAGAATGAAATATGATCCTAAGTTTGCTACTTGACCTATCTTTGTTACTGATAACGATTATGAATTCTCTGTCAAGCCTGAGTTAATTACTTTGGTTTAATCTGATCATTTCCATGGTTATGAATCTGAAATTGTTGTGGCACTTCTTACTAAGCTGAATGATACAGCCACCCTATTTGCTCATGAGGAAAACATTCGCTACTACTATATTCTAAAACTGTTTCCTTTCTCATTAAAGGGTGATGCTAAGATATGGTTTAATTCTCTTGCTCCTGGTTGTGTGTGTAGTCCCCAGGATATGATATATTACTTCTTTGAAAAATATTTTCCTGCTCAGAAGAAACAAGCCGCTCTACAGGAAATATTTAACTTTGTGCAAATTAAAGAAGAGAGTCTCCCACAGGCTTGGGGGAGGCTTCTCCAATTACTTAATGGTTTGCATGATCATCCTCTCAAGAAAAATGAAATACTTGATATCTTTTATATTGACTAGCCGATGCTTCTAGGGACCACCTAGATAGTTGTGTTGCTTGTGTTTTTAGAGAACGAACTATTAAACAAGCTAAAGAACTACTAAATAATATATTGAGGAATGATAATGATTGGACTCTTCCCGAACCACCTCCTAAGCCAACTCCGAAGAAGAGAGGTATTCTATTTCTCAGTCCTGAAGATATGCAAGAAGCAAAGAAATCTATGAAAGAAAAAGGTATTAAAGCTGAAGATGTTAAGAATTTAGCATCTATTGAAGAAATATACGGTCTTAATACCCCGACAGAGGTAGTAGAGGTAATTTGCTCTATATATTTGATGAGGGTTATGTTCCTTATACTAAATCTGCTAGTCAATGCTTGGATGAATTTGATAACTTTATTATTAAACAAGAAAACTTCAATGCATATGTTAGTAGACAATTTAAATGAAATGATTATATGATTGAAGGCTTGAGTGACCATATGTTTAGAACTATTAATGAGGTCAAGGGTGTGAGTAAACATGCATCCATGATAAAAACTCAAGCAGAATAAGTCCCCAAAGAACAAAATGATTTGATTAATGAGATGAATGATCATGTTGTTAGAGTTATGACTAGGGGTGGTAAAATGACTCAGGAACCTTTGTATCCTGAAGGTCATCTTAAAAGAATTGAGCAAGATTCTCAAAGAATTAATACTGATGCACCTAGTCCATCTAAAAAGAAAAAGAAAGATGATAGGACTTTGCATGCCTCTAGTGAACCTACTATAGAGGGACCTGTAAAACCAAATGATATTTCTATCTCTGATGCCAAAACTCAATCTTGTGATGAACATGAACCTAGTAACAATGATAATGATGATGTTCATGTTGACGCTCAACCTAGTAATGATAATGATGTGGAAATAGAACTTGATGTTGATCTTGGTAACTGACAACCTAAGAATAAAAGATATGATAAGAGAGACTTCATTGCTAGGAAACATGGTAAAGAAAGAGAACCATGGGTTCGGAAACCCATGCCTTTTCCTCCTAAAGCTTCAAATAATAAAGATGATGAAGAATTTAAGCGCTTTGTTGAAATGCTTAGTCCTGTCTTTTTGTTTCTTTGTTTGACTAACATTCTGAAAATGTCTCCTTATGCTAAGTATATGAAAGATATTGTTACAAATAAAAGAAAGATACCTGAAGCTGAAATTTCCACCATGCTTGCTAATTATACATTTAAGGGTGGAATACCAAAGAAAATAGGAGACCCAGGAATACCAACTATACCTTGCTCCATTAAAAAACAATGTTAAAACTACTCTATGTGATCTAGGAGCCGGTGTTAGTGTTATGCCTTTCTCTTTTATTGAAGACTTGATTTGAATAAGTTGACTCCAACTAAGATCTCTCTGCAAATGGCTGATAAATCAATGGCTATACCCATCGGTATTTGTGAGGGTGTTCCTGTCGTAGTTGCAAATGTTACTATCTTAACGGACTTTGTTATTCTTGATATACCTGAGGATGACAGTATGTCAATCATCCTTGGTAGACCCTTTTTGAATATTGCAGGGGTTTTTATTGATTGCAATAAGGGCAATATCACTTTTCATGCCAACGATAATGAGCATATGGTACACTTTCCAAAGAAACAACCTCAAGTGAATAGTATCAACTCTGGAAAAAATTCAAAAATTACTATTGGAGGTTTTGAATTCCCTATTCCTACTGTAAAAAGAAAATATGAAATTCTTATTGTTGGGGACATCAATATCCCTGTTGAGGTAACCTAGTGCTATACGAAGATTCTGTGGTTTCATGTCATTTGGAAGATGTTTGTTAATAAGACTTGATCAACCTTATTAATGGATTCCTTTTGACGGTCATGTGATGGATGGATTTAGTGAACACAACTTTATATACCCACTTTTTACTTTTTGTTATTTAGAGTGAATAAAGTAGAAATCCTATTATTTTACTATTTTACAAATTATCCATGCAATAAAAAAAGACCAGAAAATAAAATTTCTCCAAATGCCCTAAAAATTTAATATGATTTTCTGTAATATTTGAAAAATATTGGCACTAAACACACCCAGGGGGTGCACCAATGAGCCACAAGCTCACAGAGCACACCCACCCCCATAGGCACGCCTAGCAAGCTTGTGGGGCCCATGTAGGCCCATCACTTATTGCGGCAACCCATGCACTTCTTCCTCCAGAAAAATCACTCCCTTCCTCAAACCTGTGTTCTTGCTCATCTTGCTCCCATTTTCTATCTCCTGCTCGGAACTTCGTTTCCCAAACTGTTTTGGGGGATTGTTCGTCGGTATGTGACTCCTCTGTTGTTCAAATTAGTTTTTGTTCTAGTGGTTTATTATTTGCACATTTAACCATTGTTGGTGACCATGTTCTTCAGCTTGCATGTCAAATTTATATGGTTCAAACTAGTTTTGGTGCATGATATGGCCTCTAGACACTTGTGGGAGTAGTTGCTATCAACTTTGTTGAGTTTTGTTTTTTATTTTGATCTACGAAAAATTTCAGAAATTTTCAAAGAAAAGGAAAACCATGAGGAGGTGGTTAAGGGGCTCATGAAGTCATAATTCGGAGGAAGAAACTCCAAAGGAGAGGCCCAAGTACCATCTTCCGCGTGCGGCGAAGATTCAACTGTGCGAGTGGCCATGTGATACATTCTTGAAGGAGGCGGAAATTTATGAGGATTTCTATTACTTGGCAAACAATGCCGGCATCATCCCCTTCCTCCAAGATAAGTGCGACCAATACCTCCTACTCACTAATACCTCCGTGCAGAACTTTCATTTTATCCTAGGAAGGAACCACCCATATGGTGGAATTTAACTTGTATGATGTGCCTAAGGAAATGAGATTATATGACTTTTGCAACGTTTCCAAAATACCTTATGAGGGCAGCATCAGTGATCCACGTCCTAGAGACATGGAAGATTTCATCTCCGAAACTATTGTGGGAGAGGAGAAAGGAGTGTCGGAAGTGAGAGTGGCTAGTCTGCATTTTCCTGTTTTACATTATTATTCATTATTTGTCGGGAGATGTTTGACTGGTCGTTGGGAGAGTGGGTCGCTCAGTGCACCTGACCTTGACATTTTGTGCCATGCTTTATATGTTGATAGAACTTTTAGTTTGGGCGCTATGGTTGCCCGACGGTTACATACAAACCATTCGAATGGTATTATTTATGGTGGTATTTATGCCTCCCGCCTCACTAAACATTTTAAGATTCCTATTAGACATGAGGAGGAGGAGATGCAACTACCCACTAAATATTTAGACTATGCTAGTATGGTAGCGCATCATTTCATTGACAAAGACAAGCACAAGCGACTCCTTTACAACTTAGTATTTAGCCAGGGCACTTATAAGATTTTTACTTTGCCTGCACCTTCTTTGTTCAATATTTATTCAGGATGGTACATTATTATGCCCAAGGACATCTATGCACACTAAGGTCTAACACAACCCCTAGCACCTGAGCCAGCTCTAGCACCTAAGCCGTATTAGGAGCTGATCTACCAGTGGGAGCCAGAGGAGCTCTCCAACCAGTTGAACCCTAAGGAGCCTCCGCGGTACCCAGGGGAGGGCTACTACAATCCGTGGCCATAGACCAACTTAGGCCAAAAGCTTGAGCCTGGGGGAGTGCGTATATCTCACCGACATTACATTCATGCATCACACATTCATTCCAATTGTCGGTGTTCATCCTTTTTCATTGTATAATCCATGTTAGTTTATTTTTCTTGCTTTCTTCTAGTGTGTTTGAAAAGCTTTGCAAAAAACCAAAAATATTTCTTGTTTCTTTTTAGTTTTTCTTTTTAGTTTAATTAGTTGTAGTATTAAAATAAAAACCCAAAAACATTTCTCGTTCTTCTTTTGCTTGTTTGGAGCTTTCCCGTGTATATATTTTTTTGTTTTTGCTTTTCTTTCTTATGCCTTCTTCTGAAAATAAAAACTCCAAAAATGTTTCGGTGTGTTTCTTTGAAATTCTTTTCTTTTCTTTGGGTGAAAAGGACAAGACCACGATGAAAATGTTGAGTGGCTCTCATATGCATTATTGTTGATCTAACGAAGAGCCCATATTACCTTGTCTTCTCCTTTGAATAAATGTTTGCAGATTCCAGCTTAGTCCACGGCACATGCACTCTTATTATTATTATTCTCATTGTTCACTCATGAAAGTGAAAGGCAATAATGACAAAATTTGATGAAATGATTGAGATGAAGAAAAGCTGGTATGAACTCTACCTATTTTGTTTTGTAAGTATGATTAGCTCATCGTTCTTGATTCAACCTATTATGATGGAACATGTTGCAATGACAATTAGAGATCATAGTTACTCATGCCATGCTGAAATAGCTATGAGTGGATAATGTTTTATCTTGTATGTCAACATGCATTTAAAATGGTTATGATGTAGTATGATAGGATGGTATCCTCCTTTGAAAGATTCAAGTGGCTTGACCTGGCACATGTTCACGCATGTAGTTGAATCAAAACCAACATAGACTCCACGATATTTATGTTCATGGTGATTTATATCCTACTCATGTCTGTACCCCATGTTGATTAATCTCAATGCATATTCATGACCGTTGTCGCTCTCTAGTTGGTCGCTCCTCAAACCATTTGATAGCCTTCACTTGTACTAAGCGGGAATACTGCTTGTGCATCCACTTCCTTAAACCCAAAGTTATTCCATATGAGTCGACCATACCTACCTATATGCGGTATTTACCTGCCGTTCCATGTAAATTTGCATGTGCTAAACTCTAAACCTTCAAATAATAATCTATTTTGTATGCCCGAACAACTCATGTAGCGACAGGGGGTTGTAAGTATCTTCCATGCCAGGCGGGTTTTTCTCATGATGAGTGTTTATTCACTTGTCATTCATGAGAGAGTAGCTGGTAATTGGGATGACCAGTCCTATGATCAAAATCAAAATATAATAATGAAACAAAACTCCCCCGGATTGTTGTTGGTATGGAGGGCACCCGAGGATTCGGTTAGCCATGCATTGGTGCAGAGACCTGCTATACAAATGGTTTTTAACCCCTTTCCATGACGGTGTTTGGAACCGTCGCCAAGTGAGTGTGGGTGATTGAGCGGTCCTTCCCACACAACCCAGAAACTGTCGGGGATAGGCCCTCCTGCACACAGGCTGGGGCAAAATGAGCTCGTGTGCGATCTAGCGGGGCATCTAAACCCAATTGTTTCCGTTCTTATGTACATCCCACACGGTGAATCCCAGAAAAACATTTCCATTCGTATGTATATCACACATAGTTTTTTGTCTGGAAACGTTTGTGCAAGGTGGCCTAACGCAAACAGTTCTCTACCGGAAGCCATGTGTGATTGTTAGTTGATCGAACATGCCTACTTTCTAGAAACCATGCGGGTTGTTTGAGTTCATCGCCCACGGTGTTGTCTGAGTAACCATCTGCAATAGAAATCCCCAATAAGCAGGGTAATTAGCCTACTGTTGATAATCCATGTACAAATAAAATTGATATTTCTTATAAAACACACCATATATTTCATATTCGTAGAATAGCAACTAGGATTTCATAATTGAATTACATCAGATAGCTTCGTCACTTAGTGACGCCATTACACAACAGCACCAAGTTTCACATGCAACATTGAAAACCTTTGGAAAGTAGCGTCATACGTGGTAAATAGACAGATGAATCTCATCTGGGAAACTACAGAAATGAATGGAAAATATTGAGCCTTCAGTGATGTTGAATGTCCATGCAACTTTAGGCCAGTGGCTATGGATAATTGCCCGCCCAACCTTCGTCCTCTTCAGCAATACTTCAATGTTGTACTATGGGTGTTGAATGAATACCTTCCTTGCCTCTTGACCATGCAGGTGGTTTGAGAGTTAATCATCGGTGAACTTCTTTGAAAGTACCGAAAACAAAGATATGCATAAATGCTGTTATAAATTTTGAAATGGCGCAAGGGTAAAAACAAGGTAAAAGAGTTAGTACCATCCTGTAGTTGACTGATGTCTTCTTCATTGTGCAAACAATGATCTTGATGTTATTCGTCGCAAGTTTCTTCATCCTAACAATCTTTCTGAGTTTCTTGACTTGACTATTCATGGACATCTCATTTCCCCATATGCAAAATGGGTCGAACGGTGGGTCTAAGCCTCTGACAGCAAGACCTACATGTGCAAGACCAAATTGTAAGACACCTAAATATTAGAATGATTCCTGCAAGTGCGCAATAATGTGCTATTAGCAAAAGGACCATGCTTGAGCAAACCTCGATGGTAAACCGCAGTGTCTCCCATTGTTTCCCTGCAACACACATAAGGAAGATCTTGATCAGGTTAACTAAGAGTTGCCATACTGTCAGTAGAATATGTATTGAGTACAGCCAAACTCGATTTATTTCACATGCCTAACAATACAAAATTGTACCCACGGCAAATGAAAATCAAATCGCAGAACTGAACCAAATAATTAAATGGACAGCAAACCAAATGAACCAAAATAGTTAACTGAGCACGACATTGCAGAATAGAAACATGTACTAGAAAATAAGACAGTTAACAAAACAAAGAATGCTTGAGAACAGTACTACGAAATGTAGCAATTGTTGGACCAAACTGTTAACTAAACATTACATTTCAGAGGACCAAAGTGTTAACTGAACATTACATTTCAGATGACCAAACTATTAACTGAACATCGGATTGCATATTAACATTACAGAGGACAAATCACTAGAGGGCACTGGCAGTGGCCTCGAGAAAATAGCACGAACTATATTTTAAAGTAGACAACCATGTGGCGGTGTCGACGATGACCTCGAAGATGAGGTGCTCCTCCAAGATCTGGCGGTCGGCACGCATGGCAGCCATAGCGACCTCGTGCGTGCGTGCGGCCACGATTTGCTTCTTCGCTTCCAGATGCTACTGAGCTCCATGTTATACTGCATGCAAAATGGCAGTGGGCGGTGCTTAATTGGAGGAGGGGATGGTGATTTTGGCGGAAGGTGTCGCGCCATTAGTCGGGGCATGTGGGACGGGAAAGGAGGAGGATGGTGTGGGTGGGGTGTGGAATACCTGACCATATCGACGAGGCCGCGCAGCAAGAAGAAGGGTCGGCAGCGAGGAGGCTGCGCAGCAAGAAGAAGGGTCACCGGCAAGGAGGCAGTGCTGCTAGAAGAAGGGTCGCCAGCGAGGAGGCGATGCTGCAAGAAGAAGGGTCACCGGCGAGGAGGCTCAGCTGCCAATAAGCAGCAGTGAAGGTTTGAACTTGGAAAGCAAGGAGGAACAGTGGAAATGTGGCTTTTGGTGGGAGGGAGGGGGGAGATAGATATTTTTGCGGTGGCAGAAAAATTCCGCTCGGTGCCGCGAGAAACTGGCGCGCAAGTGTGGTTCAAGCAGGGGTAGTGGACTATAGAGGACGAAGCTTCCTGCGTAAGCCAGACAAGACTGTGCGCCAAGATATTTTGTATCGCATCCCACACGATTCTTTCTAGTAAACTGTTTGTGGTATACCTGATTTTTTTCATTATGTTTCGAAAGACAAAATGGTGTTACGGAGGGAAAGGATGGTGTTTGAATTGCTAGAACATTTATGTACATTGAACATGTAACTACATGAGTGTCGTCTTTAAATTTGGAATTATTTCAGGTTCGTTAGGCATTCTTATGCATTAATTGAGTTTCTCGGCATTTGATGTGCATAATTCAAATGTGAACTACAAGCACATGCTCCAGTGCACCAAAGTTTGTTTAAAAATAACATGTGTGTCTTTGGGTGAATTTATAGGTCCCATGCAAGAAATCAGAATGAAATTCAAACATCTCAGCGTCATGGCTCGGCCGGGAACATTAAGAAACTTAGTTTTCAGATTGCTGGAAATTCAAAAGTCACCTGAAAATCATGAAACTTGGGATGGTGTCATTTCATGGCACCAACATGCTGTTGTACAGAAATTGGCCACATTTGCACAAGTTTTTGGTATAAGCTTCTTGCAAACCAGAGCTTCTCTCGAGAAGACTCGTGGTTCCCGAGGGGGGAGATGTCACCTTTGTGTTCGAAACGATATACGCTGCCTCCCCACCTTGTTTTTTTACAGAGGCAACATAGAACTATATGAGTGTCGTGTTAAAATTTGGAATTATTCCGGGTTTGTTTGGACTTTCTTATACATTAATTGAATTTTTTATCATTTAATGTGCATAATTCAAATTTGAACTACAGGCACATGCTCCAATGCACCAAAGTTAGTTGAAAAATCACATGTGTGTCCTTGGGTGAATTTATAGGTCCCATGTAAGAAATGGGAATGAAATTCAAACATCTGGGAGTCGTGGCTCAGCCGAAAAGATTGAGAAACTTTGTTTTTTAATTCACGTAAACCCAAAACACGCCTAAAAATCATGAAACTTGGCATGGTGTCATGACATGGCACCAACATGCTGCGGTAATTTTTTGGCCGAATTGGGACAAGCTTTGGTATAAGCTTCTTGCAAACCGGAGCTTCTCTCAAGAAGGCTCGTGGTTCCGAGAGGGAACGTGTCACCTCTGTGTTCGAAACGACATACGTACACTGCCTTCTCCTGCCTAAATTTTTTTACACAGGCAGATTAGACCAAATAGAAGTATCATGCTAAATTTTGGAATTATTTGGGGTTCGTTTGCCCTTTTTTATACATTAATTGAACTTCTGGGCATTTAATGTGCATAATTCAAATTTTAACTACAAGCACATGCTCTAGTGCACCAAAGTTGGTTGAAAAATCACATGTGTGTCCTTGGGTGAATTTCTAGGTCCCATGCAAGAAATGGGAATGAAATTCAAACATCTAGGCATCGTGGCTCGACCAGAAAGATTGAGAAACATAGTTTTTTCATTCCTGTAAATCCAAAACACGCCTGAAAATCATGAAACTTGGCATGGTGTCATGACATGGCACCAACATGCTATGGTAAATTTTTTGGTTGAAATGGGACAAGCTTTGGTATAAGATTCTTGCAAACCGGAGCTTCTCTCAAGAAGGCTCGTGGTTCCGAGAGGGAACGTGTCACCTCCATGTGTGAAACAACATACACTACCTTCTCCAGCCTTAATTTTTTTACACACGCATATTAGACCTAATAGAAGTATCATGCTAATTTTGGAATAATTCCAGGTTCGTTTGGCCTCTTTATACATTAATTGAATTTCTGGGCATTTAATGTGCATAATTCAAATTTGAACTACAAGCACATGCTCCAGTGCACCAAAGTTGGTTGAAAAATCACATGTGTGTCCTTGGGTGAATTTGTAGGTCCCATGCAAGAAATGAGAATGGAATTCAAACATTTGGGCATCGTGCCTCAGCTGGAAATATTGAGAAACTTGGTTTTTTAATTCCTGTAAATCCAAAACACACCTGAAAATCATGAAACTTGGCATGGTGTCATGACATGGCACCAACATGATGTGGTAAATTTTTTGGCCAAATTGGGACAAGCTTTGTTATAAGCTTCTTGCAAACCGGAGCTTCTCTCAAGAAGGCTCATGGTTCTGAGAGGGAACGTGTCAGCTCCGTGTGCGAAACTTGGTTTAAAATTTTCGGGAAATCCAAAGGTCGCTTGAAAATCATGAAACTTGGCATGGTGTCATGACATGGCACCAGCATTAACAATCAACAAAGTTATTTTGGAACAAGTGATGTCACGTTACAAATCGGAAACACACGTATTATTGAAACCGTGGGCGTTCAACTTACCAATTGCGTGCCGCCACACATCCCCTTTTTTATTGGCTAGGAGGTGCCATGCGGGGTAGCTATTTGAGTACGGGAGATGTGCGATCATAACCCTGTGCGTGCTCATAGGGAGGAGAGACTTTGACCTCTATCCGCCGCGCACCTCCCTCCCAATGTCTCCATTAATGGTGCCCGAGCCCCCGTTTCATGGCATGGCTATGTCTCATTGCACTTAGATTTAAGAGAGAAAAATGAAAATCTGAAAAGAAAGTTTTGCACGGATCTTGATGTAAGATCCAACGGACCTATATAGCATCGACTGCGACTTATAGCAAGCATGATGAATATAAGGACGATGACAGTGGATAATAATTGTCTTACCTATTTAGGAACATAACTAAAAAAGCCACATGCGGCAACAACCGAAATACACAAGGGCAAAAGAAGAAGGAAGACAATGATCTGGCTCGTTGATCTCTACTTTCTTGATGCGTTGCTGTAGGCCGCGGGAACTAGTATCCGCGGCGAGCGGCGATGAGCTCTTTCCTGTCCTCAAGATGCTGCTTGAGAGCACCCACGGATTCCTCCACAAGCCTTTTCTGCTTCATGCGCAGCACGGCATTATCGTCCATAAGTTTCTCGATGGTGACGTTGGTCCTCTTCAACAAGGTAGTGGTCTCCTCCTGCTGCTCCGCACTTCCGACGATCTTTGCCCTTAGCAGGTCGCGCTCGGCGGGAGCTTCGCATTGCTCTCCCTTAGTTGCCGGATGATGCCGATAGCCTGTTCAAACGAGGCTTTCATGTTGTCCTGCAACCTCGCCCAGCCGGAGATCTGATCCATCTGGCTATGGACGATTGCATGCATGCGCCTGTAAGAGTCCTCGCCTACCCGTGAGACATTTTCCCCGGCCGTTGTGACACGGGAGGACATCTTTGTTGCATTCGCCGCGCGGCAGGACATCTCTGCTGCTTCCGTGGCGCAGCCGGACCAGTCTGCTGCATCGACAGAGCGACGGGACCTCCGTGCTGCTTCGATGGCACGACAGGACCTCTGTGCTGCTATGGCCGTGCGGCGGGACATGTCGGCTGCTTTCGCAGCGAGGTGGGACATCTGTCGTGCTTACGCTTCCATGCTCGCCTCTCCCTGGTGGCAATCTCTCGACCCAAAACTCATGTTGGCCATGGCAGACACAAGGGAACAATGATGAATGACTTGTTTGTTTTTGTGGATGAGGAGTTGAGAAGGAATGTGCTCTCATCTTGGAGTAGTAGTATTTATAACCGAGTACTAATACACTCCTAAGTGGGAAATGGTTTAGGTTTTGATCGGTGTGAACAGGTTTCCAATTTGGAATGTGACCGGACGCATGCTCAAAATTTATTGACGGTTCTATAATTTCTTAGTGCCGCACTATTCCTGGACGGCGTAACATGGGCACGCTTTCTCGGCCGCATACGTGGCGTTTGCACCATAGGGTGCACCGCAATAGGCAATGTCAGCACATGTCTTGTTCCAACAACCGTGTGCGCTCGTTATAACCATCGGACATGCTTCTTTTAATTAGAATGTGTGCCCGTCTAGCAGGCACACATTGATATGTCTAACTGTTTCTGTTTGTTGTGGCTAATCGCAAACAGTTCATCCGTGTGAAGTGTATGCCATCAATCACAGACACTTTGATCTGGCTGACCGTTTCTGTTCTATTGCCTAATCACAAACAGTTAATCCTTCTAAAGAGTATGCCCTCAATCGCCACACCTTTATCTCGCTGCCCATTTCTGTTGTTCCACCTCATCGCAAACAGTTAATCCAAGTGAATTGTATGTCGTATATCGCACACGTCTTCATCTGGCTGCCTGTTTATGTTCTTCTTCATCATCACAAACAGTTCATTGATGCCCTGCATCACACACACAACTAAAATCTGAACCGTGTTTGATGCATCCGTCATCGCAAACGTTTTGCACCTTTTTTGACGGGTTTTACACCACCATTTGCAATTATTGCATCGCACACAGTTTCATCGAAGGGTCTCTGATCGAAGTGTCGCATTATCAGCATCATATAGTAGTGATGGCTCGTGTTTGTTGGTGGATGGGGAGTAAAAACTTTACTATTCTGTTTGGGAACCGCTTATAATGTGTGTAGCATGGAAAATGGTGAGATCTCTTGGTTGTTAGGTTGACAATGAAAGCAAACCTTCTCAAAATTATATTCATCTATGTTTTAAAAGCTTCGAGCTCTGGCACCTCTACAAATCCCTGCTTCCCTCTACAAAGGGCCTATCCATTTACTTTTATTGTTGAGTCATCATCTTCTTATTGAAGCACCAACTGGAAAGCACTATTGTCATTTATATGCTTTGTTTTTAGTCGATGTTGAGTATGAGTGTGACTGGATTTCTTTCGCCATGAATTACAATGTCTAGTCAGTGCTTGAACTTCAGACGTGCTTTGCATTATGTTTTGCGGTCTCAGAAAGGGCTAGCGAGATACCATTATATAATATTGTATCATGATTGTTTTGAAAAAGTGTGGTTATCCAAGATATCTTATTATTGCTTGCTAGTTAGTTATGCTATTGATATGAGTAAATGTGAGACCTAAGGGTTATTGTGAATATGGTTAGTTCATAATCTTTGCTGAAAACCTGAACATCGGTTAGACATATTTGCAACAAAAATATCAAACAAAGTTTGTAAAAGTTTTTCTTTGTCACTTTTTGTTTGTCAACTGAATTGCTTGAGGACAAGCACTGGGTTAAGCTTGGGGGAGTTGACTATGTAAAATACATTACCAAAAAGTGGTAGACATAACATTTACATCACCAAAAAGCACGTGACTCCAACAGATGAGGTAAAAACTGTTGACTCTAAACTGAATTGTTTAAACTAAAGTTTACTATGGAATCTGAATGTTACTTTCAAAACTGAATGCACTAGTAGCAGAGAATCACTTCACATGTAGTTTAGGTCGCGCGCGCACTAGTAGTAGAGAAACAGTGATCTAAATCAGCAGGCGATCGACATGGAACACACTAGCAGATAGCAGCCAGAGCAGTAGCCCGTGGAGCAGCAACGCAAACTAGAGCCAAAGCAGCAACTTGTCTAGCTGCAGCAGCCCGTGTACCAGCATCAGCAACGAGAGCAAGAGCAAGAGCAGAGTAGCAACACGAGCGAGAGGAAGAGCATAGCGGCAACACAAGCGAGTGAGAGCCGGAGCAGTAGCAGCAGCTCCGGCTGGTATGGCCACCGCTGCCGAGGGAGCCTCGCACTAGAGGACAGCCACCGTGGAGATGTCCGCGGTGGTGCCAGTGTTGAGGTAGCCGCACCATGGGAGAGTGGGGTCGAGCACCGGCGCCACCGGGAGGTCTGGTTAAGGAGAAGGTGCGATGCGATGAGTGTACAACAAAGTAGGCCTTGGCTTCAACCAAGGAGTCAGAGAGTATGTTCCAGTTCCGTTGGAGCAAGTTAAGGCGGCGCTGTGGGGATGGAGCAGCCGCGAAAGACGAGGCAACCGTCGGAGCAGCTCCCTGGAGGTGGAGGATGGGGCAGCTGAACTAGCACGATGACGAGATTGACGATGGATCCTCATCCGGGCGATGGATGAGGGACGTTGAGCTGTTGTGGTGGACGACATTGTCGGGGAAGAGGCTCCGGCTGGGCAGGAGTGGGATGGCCGACGAAGGAGGGTGGGGTTTTGCAGTTGAAGCAGAAAGGTTATGGCGGCCTAGGTTTTCGAATGGCAAAAAGGAGGTGATGGGAGGGGGAACCATGACTTAGGGACGCGCTTGTCCATAATGTAGGGTGTGTTACAAAAGTACCCCCACCGATTTGAATTAGCGCCCCTTTCGACTCAGGGTTAGAACGGGGATTTTGCATGTCGAGATTTGGCAGCAGGAGGGAGTTTTCGCGCGTGTTGTACTTTTGGGATAGCAAGGTGCGGGTTGAGAAGGAGCGAGTTTTCGGAGCACAAAGAGACGAAGCGATATCTAAATTTTTGGGATAACGCGGCGCGGGTTGAAATTTCGAGACAAGCCTAACGTGTAACGTACCAAATAAACTCACACTTCCCTCAACGAAAAAAACGAAAAAAAACTATTCGTACAAACAAGAGAGAGTCTTGTCCTGTTTTACTGTACAGCTGCTATCAAAACTTGGAATCCATGTTATGTCCAATTAAAAAAATGCTAGGTGTATAATGCATGTAACCTACTCAGATGAACATTTTAGTGCATTCCAAATGTATATACTACCGCTGCAATTCAAACTAAATTTGAATCCGTTTGTCTATTTGAATAATAATGTACAATCATGATTGTTGCCAAGTTAAACCATCATATGTATATTATCTTAACAACACACCCCATGATTACTGTAGAGTTGGATATGAATTATTTGTACTATATTAACTCAAATTCAAAATTTTGAATAAATTTGATGGTTATTCCAAATAATAGTACATTTTAAGTACTAGCTAGATCTTCATAATCTAAACCATGTTTCATATGTACACTATGTTTATCACACAAAGTATAGTGTCCTGCCCCCTACATCATCTCAAGATTTAGCCATGAGCTGCAAAAGCCAAACATTATTACAAATTCAAATAAATGTTATATGCATATTATATATATAGTATAACATTTTTGTAACCACACCATGCGTATTACCATTATATTCATGCATGTGTCGCTTTAAAACACTATGATCTCTTATTCAAATATCTGAATCCACTTTTAAAAAAATTATGATCTCTGTTAGTCTTTCACACCCACACAATCCTCTTCTCTTTTTAGCTAGCACTATTTTCTCTCCTGCATATACACACCCGCCTCGCCGTCACCCTCCCTTAATGTTCTCTCCATCGCACACATTCCTTATTTTTCTTTAGATTGTTCTCCCATGGTGTTTGTAGGTCTCCCCAGCCCCTTCTTTCTGTCACACACCGATCATTATACCTCTCTAGCTAGGTCTACCTACCACAAACACACTCTTTCCCTCTTCTCTTCGCACCATCCATGCCTCCTTTTGTCTAATACGGTCCCACACACATGCACACTCTCGCCCCTCTTTTCATCGATCTTGCACTCGCACACTCCTTCCCCTCTCGACATAGTATGCATCTTACACCAGCTCCGATCCACATACCTCTCTCTCTCTCTATCCATCTCGCTGAGCCAAATTTTCCTCTAACACGCGCATGCATATCAATCGATCTTCCTACATATATCTAGGTCGACTATAACTCTTTTTCCCCATGCACCGATTGATGTACCTCACTAGTTTTATATCTCACTTTCTCTGACACGGGACAATCAATTTACATATCTAGTTAGGTATGCTTACCACACACATATCGTCCCCCCTCATCATCCATGCATGCCTCCCGACCCATCTTTCACATGCATGTGCACACACAAACACGCATCCCCTCTCTTATTGTTATTGCAGTCGTACCCCCTATTTTTCTAGTAGGCCTCTCCCACCCTCCCTGAGAAGCAACTCCACCACCAACCCTCAGATAACCCACAAGTATACGGGTTCGCAATAGTTTTCGAGGGTAGAGTATTCAACCCAAATTTATAGATTCGGCACAAGGGGAGCCAACGAATACTTGCAAGTATTAGCAGCTGAGTTGTCAATTCAACCACACCTGGAGATTAATTATCTACATCAAAGTGATTAGTAGCAAAGTAATATGATAGAAGTAGTAACTTGGCAAGAACAATATAAGGTAAATTCGTAGGCATTGGATCGGTGATTCATTGGATGATATTCATCATGACACAGTCATAACCTAGGGCGATATGGCACTAGCTCCAATTCATAAATATAATGTAGGCATGTATTCTGTAAATAGTCATACGTGCTTATGGAAAGAACTTGCAGGACATCTTTTTTCCTACCCTCCCGTGGTAGAGGGGTCCTATTGGAAACTAAGGGATATTAAGGCCTCCTTTTAATATAGAACCAGAACAAAGCATTAACACACGGTGAATACATGAACTCCTCAAACTACGGTCATCACCGGGAGTGGTCCCGACTATTGTCACTCCAGGGTTGCTGGATCATAACACATAGTAGGTGACTATAACTTACAAGATCGGATCTAGAACATGGATATAATGGTGATAACATAAATGGTTCAGATGAAATATGGCACCCGGGCCCAAAGTGACAATCATTAAGCATGGCAAAGTCATAGCAACATCAATCTCAGAACATAGTGGATACTAGGGATCAGGCCCTAACAAAACTAACTCGATTGCATGATGAATCTCATCCAACTCCTCTTCGACCAGCGAGCCTACGAAGGAATTACTCACTCACAGTGGGGAGCATCACGGAATTGGCGATGGGGAAGGGTTGGTGATGACGAAGATCGAAGATCCCCCTCTCTGGAGCCCCAAACGGACTCTAGATCTGGTCTCTCCATGAAGAACAGGATACGGCGGTGGCTCCGTCTCGTGAAACGCGATAATTCTCTCCCTGGTTTTTTCTGGAAATATGTGATTTTATAGCATAGGTTTCAGGGTCTTTGGGGCCACCAGGTGGGGACAACCCACCTGGGCGTCCACCCAGGTGCCCCCTCCAGTGGTTCTTGGCTCCAGATATTTTCTTTTATTGTATAAAAATCCTCGCAAAGTTTCGTTTCATTCCGAGAACTTTTATTTCTGCACAAAAACAACACCATGGTAGTTCTTCTGAAAACAACGTCAGTCCCGGTTAGTTCCATTCAAATCATGCAAATTAGAGTCCAAAACAAGAGGAAAAGCATTAGGAAAAGTAGATACGACGAAGACGTATCAACTCCCCGAAGCTTAAACCTTTCCTTGTCCTCAAGAAATTCAGTTGATAAACTAAAAGTGAAAAAGAAAAACTTTTATGAACTCTTTTGCTCTTGTTTCATAAATAACATTAAACAGCACCCAGATTTTCAGCAAAGATTATAACTAACCATGTCGGCAATAACTCTTAAAAATTATATTAACTCATATCAATGACATAATCAGCTAGAGAGCAATAATAAGATATCTGAAACAGCAACACGTTGTCAAAACAACCATGATACAATATGACAATAGTGGTATCTCGCTAGCCCTTTCTGAGACCGCAAAACATAAATGCAGAGCACCCCCAAAGTTCAAGCAGCGACTAAACATTGTAACTCATGGTAGAAAAGATTCAGTCATGATGCACCCAACATTAGCTACACACAATTCATCAGCATGATAGCAGTGTTCTCACGTTCTGACGCTTATTTGAGAAGGTGATGACACAACATAAAAGTAAATAGATAGTCCCTTCACAAAGGGAAGCATTGATTTGCAGAGGTGCCAGAGCTCAAGTTTTTAAAACAGAGGTAAATGAAATTTTGAGACATGCACCCTTCTTGTTCACTTCGCGACCATCATTTATCAATATCTTCCATGCTAAACAAATTAGTAGTGGTTCCCAAGCGGTAAAGTAAAGGTTCTTTTTTGCTCCATAGAAGTTTTTGTTTGATTATTGATGAATTCTTTTGCAATTTGGGACTGGGAATCCCTATTACCGCTCTTTTCTCGTGCAATGGTGAGTGAATAAACACCTGATATGAGAATAACCCGCTTAGAATGGAAGATACCAACTACCTCCTGATGCTCTATGAACAATCCAGGCACACAAAAAGGATATTTATTTGAAGTTTTTAGAGGTGGCACATGCAGGATGGCAGGGTAATACCGCATATAAGTAGGTATGGTGGACTCATCTGGAATAACTTTGGTTTCAGGTTTTTGATGTACAAGCAGAATCCCCACTTAGTACAGGCGAATGCTAGCAAATAGGTTGAGAAGTGGCCAGCTAGAGAGCAACAACGGTCATGAACATGCATTATGCATAAGTAACATTGGATACTAGCATGAGTAGGATATGAACACCATGAACATAAATATCATAGAAGCTATGTTGGTTTTGATTCAACTACATGCATGAACATGTGCCAAGTCAAGCCAATCAAACATTCAGAGGAGGATACCATATCATCGTACTACATCACAATCATTTTAACGCAATGTTGACATCCAAGATAAGTCATTATTCACTCCTAGCTACTTATGCATGGCATGAGAAACTATAATCTCTAATTTTTATTGCAAACATGTTTGATCATAATAGGCTGAATCATGGATAGTAGGTTAAACATATTTACAAAAACAGAACAAGTCGAGTTCATGCCCGTTTCTCTCTACCACGGCCAGCTCATCGAATATTGTCATTATTACCTTTCACTTGCATGGCTGAACGATTTGAAAACAATAGTAGTGCAAGAGTGCCGTGGACTAAGCTGGAATCTGGAAACATTTTATTCAAGAGGAGAAGATAAAGTAATATGGGCTCTTTGTCAGATCAACAATAGTGCAAATGAGAACCAGTCAACATTTTCATCATGGTCTTCTCCTCGGTATGGCTCAATAAAAAGAAAAGAAATTCAGGAAACACACTAGAATATTTTTGGAGTTTTGGTTTTTCATAAACAAGCAAATGAAAAGAGAAAAGAAAAAACGAGAAAAAATATTTACACGGGAAAGCTCCCAGCAAGTAAAAGAAGAACAAGGAATTATTTTTGGGTTTTTTTCCTTTTAGTGCTACAACAATTTATCTAGGAAGAAAAATAAAAAACAAGCAAGAAACATATTTTTGGATTTTCTCAAAGTTTTTCAAACACACAAGAAGAAAGAAAGAAAATAAATCTAACATGGATAATACAATGAAAAAGTGTGGACACCGACAACTGAAATGAAATGTGTGACCATGAATGTAATGTCGGTGGAAATATGTACTCCCCGAAACTTAGTCTTTTCGCCTAACTTGGTAATTAGTCAGTAGCTTGTGTAACGGTCAGAGTGGTAGCTCATGGAGGCTCTTGGTGCGGATGCCTCAGCCCGTCGTGCAGCCACAACCGCTGCGTTATGAGCTCAGGCCTTACTCTCAAGAACATAATATCTTCCCCTGTTATGAACATTAAAGAGAGTAGGTGCTGGCAAATATGTGTCTACCACAGAGTCCTTGTTAAACGTCAATTTATAAGTGAAATTATGGGGATCACCTCTCAGAATATTATGATGTTTATAAGCATCAAAGTCTAGGTACTGCATGGGTAAAATAGAATAATAGGGCAAAGGTGAAACACCTAGCCCTCTTGCTAAGCGTGTGGCATAAATTCCACCATAAAAATATCCACTACCAGCGTTGTGTTGTAACCTACGTGCAACAATTGCTCCAAGATTATAACTTCTATCACCGTTGATAGAGGTGTGTATGAGGCTCAGATCAGGAGCACAAAGTGTACTACAATCTTGTTTGCCTACAATACATTTTCCATTAAATAATGTGAAGTACTGAATTGTAGGAAAATGTATGCTCTTTATTCTACCTTGCATCACTCCCCTAGTTTCACCATACCAAAGACTGGTCAAAAATATTTCAAACTCGTACCTCGGTGGCTCATCGAGCGAACCCCAGAATTGGATTTTGTAGAGGTGAGCAAACCTTTCTAAAGATATGGTAAATGGATTTTTCATACAGTTTAAATGACACCCTAGACTCACGGGGAAGAAATTTAAATCCTTTGACAAATGATTCAGTGAGGATGAGGTGTTGGTCGCACTTATCTGAAATCTAGGGACCGAGATCGGCATTGTGAACATATTTCTCAAATTCCTCCTTAATGCCCACACTCATCATATAATCGTTGCACGGCCATAAGCATGTTTTGGTGGTGGCACTTTGAATGGAACTTTCACTTGGTTCAACATAAGACCGACGAGTGGAGCTGTTGCTAGAAGATTCCTCCGAGGTTCTCCTCCTCGAAGAACTTCTTCCAAAGAAGTTCATAATGTTCGCATACAATTTTCTGAAAAAAATCACAAAAAATTGTTAACAAAACTTCACAAACATGATAGCAACTACTCATAGGGTTGTATAGAGGCCATAGCAAGCATTCAAACTACTTAGGGCTCTAAGAATTCAACATGCAAGCTCATCTACAACAGCACCAAGAGTAGCTAATTATTCAAAATATAAACCACTAAAACAAAAACTAATTGGACACATGGAGGAGTGACATACCAACCAACAATTCCCCGAAACAGTTTCGGAAATGGAGCTTCGATCAAAGAGATCGAAATCCACGGTTTCGGGAGCAAGAACAGGAGGGAGATAGCAATGGTGACTTTTTCTGGAGGAATGTGGTGATGTGGGAAGAAGAAGTAAGTAAGGGGGCCCACGTGGGGACCACAACCCACCAGGGTGCGCCTGGGGGTCCTGGCGCGCCCAGGTGGGTTGTGCCCACCTGGTGTACCTCTCATTGATATTATTTGCACCAGAAATTCAAAAATATTGAGAAAAAATCGTATTAATTTTTTAGGGCATTCTGAAAACTTTTATTTTTGGTCATTTTTGTATTGCACGGAAAACTCAAAAAATAGAAAAGGCATGGAATATTATTTTATTTAACTAAGAAAAACAGAAAACAAAAGGTAGGGACAGAAGGTAGTGCTCACTAAATTCATCAACTTCATACCTCTCAAAAATGATCCATTAATAAGGTTGATCAAGTCTTGTTAATAATCACTTTCGATTAGCATGAAACCAAAGAACTTTCATAAATCACTAAGTTACCTCAATGGGGATATGAATGTCCCCAACAATAAGCATTTCATATTTCTTTTTGACACTAGGTAGAGGTAGTTGAAAACTTCCAATAGTGATTGTCGGAGATTTTTCAATAACATTAATACCATTCACTTGGAATTGTTTCTTCGGAAAGTGCACTGTATGCTCATTACAATTGATATGAAAAGTTACCTTTCTTTTATTGCAATCAATAACAGCTCCTGCAGTATTCAGGAAGGGTCTACGAATGATAATCGACATGTTGTCATCCTCAGGCATTTCAAGTATAACAAGGTCGGTCAAAATAGTAACATTAGCAATAACAACGGACACATCCTCACAAATACCGATAGGTATGGTACTTGATTTGTCAGCCATTTGCAAAGATATTTCAATAGGTGTGAGTTTATTCAAATCAAGTCTTTTATATAAAGAGAAAGGCATAACACTAACACCAGCTCCCAAATCACATAAAGTAGTTTTCACATAATTTCTTTTGATGGAGCAAGGTATAGTAGGTATTCCCAGATCTCCAAGTTTTTTAGGTACTCCATCCTTAAAAGTATAGTTAGCAAGCATGGTGGAGATTTCAGCTTTCGGTATTTTTCACTTATCGGTGATGATGCCTTTCATGTACTTTGCATAAGGAGGCATTTTTAAGATATCAGTCAAGCGAGTACGCAAAAAGACTAGCCTAATCATTTCGGCAAAGCGTTCAAATTCTTCATCATCTTTCTTTTTAGTTGACTTAGGTGGAAAGGGCATAGGTTTTTTAACCCACGGTTCTCTTTCCTTTCTATGTTTTCTAGCAACAAAGTCTCTTTTATCATATCTTTTATTCTTGGGTTGTGGGTTATCAAGATGAACAGCTGGTTCTATCTCAACATCATTGTCTGGTTCTCTATTATCAGGTTGAGTGTCTTCATGAACCTCATCATTATCTTTTTCATTATCAGAAGATGAGTGTTCATTACCAGATTGACTTTCAGCATCAGAGATAGATACTTCATTATCATTATCAGGAGGTTTTTCTACTTCAGGTTCACTTGAGGCGTGCAAAGTCCTATTATTTTTCTTATTCGTTTTGTTTTTAGAAGGACTAGATGCATTAGTGTTAATTCTTTGAGAGTCTTATTCAATTCTCTTTGGGTGTCCCTCAGGATAAAGTGGTTCTTGAGTCATTTTACCTCCTCTAACAGCAAAGTCACTTATATGGTTGTTCATTTCATCAAGCAACTCTCATTGAGATTTAGCAACTTGTTCTAATTGAGTTTGAACCATAGAGGCATGCTTTCCTACACCTCTAACATCATTTGAGATTCTAAATAACAAGTCACTTAAGCGGGCAATCATATCAGAGTTGTATTTCAATTGTTTCATAACATTTGCATTGAAGTGATCTTGCTTTCTAATGTAATTATCAAACTCATAAAGGCATTGACTAGGATGTTTATTATGAGGATCATCACTATCATTGAATTTCACCAAAGATTTTACCTCTACCACCTTAGGTGGTGGTGGTGCTTCAAGCCCATGTATTTCTTCAATAGGTGGTAAATTTTTAACATCCTTGGCTTTAATACCTTTTTCCTTCATAGATTTCTTTGCCTCTTGCATATCTTCAGGACTGAGATATAAGATACCCCTCTTCTTTGGAGTGGGTTTAATAGGTGTTTCAGGAGGAGTCCAATCATCATAATTTTTTAATATGTTATTCAATAATTCTTCAACTTGCCCAATAGTTCATTCCCTGAAAACACAACTAGCACAAAAATCTAGGAAATCCCTAGAAGCACCGGTTAGTCCATTATAGAAGATATCAAGTATTTCATTTTTCTTAAGAGGATGATCAAGAAAAGTATTAAGCAATTGGAGAAGCCTCCCCCAAGCTTGTGGGAGACTCTCTTCTTCAATTTGCGCAAAGTTAAATATTTCCTGCAAGGCAACTTGTTTCTTATGAGCAAGTAAATATTTTTTAGAGAAGTAATAAATTATATCCTGGGGACTACGCACACAACCAGGAGCAAGATTATTGTACCAAGCTTTAGCATCACTCTTTAATGAGAACGGAAATAACTTGAGAATATAATAATAGCGAATCGTCTCATCATGAGCAAAAAAGGTGGCTATGTCATTCAACTTAGTAAGATGAGCCACAACAGTTTCAGTTTCATAACCATGCAAAGGATCAGATTCAACCAAAGTAATTAACTATGGGTCTATAGAGAATTCATAATCCTTATCATCAATAAAGATAGGTGAAGTAGCAAACTTAGGATCACATTTCATTTTAGCATTCAGAGATCTTTCTTTATACCTGCATAATAGTTTATCTTGATCATCTCTATCCTTACAAGCAAGAATATCTCTACTTGCCTCCTCACTCATATCATAACCTTCCGGTACTTTTGGCAATTCATATCTAGGAGGGCTAGTTCTAGTAGGAGTTTCAAGATTTTCAATTTCAAGCTCATCATCAGATTCAACAATATCATGTTGTCTTACTCTAGCAATTTGTTCATCAAGAAATTCACCTAGTGGCACATCATCATCAAGAAAGGTGCTAGCATCATCATAAGTAGCATTCATAGCAGATGTAGCTTCATCAACAAATTGCAACATATCAGAATAAATAGCATGTGGTTGTGTTGCAAGTTTACTTATAAGAGAAGGTGAATCTAAAGTAGAGTTGGATAGCAGTTCCTTACCTCCCCACGTCTTTGAGTTAAAAATATTAGTCTTAGCATCCTTCAGATTCTTCATTGTGATAATATGATAATAATCCCAATTGACTCAACAAATATAGCTATGCTCCCCGCCAACGGCGCCAGAAAAAGTTCTTGATAACTGCAGGACCTTGAAGTATGTCTAGAGGGGGGTGATTAGACTACTTGACCAATAAAAACTTAACCTTTTCCCAATTTTAGAGTTTGGCAGATTTTAGCTATTTTAGGACAAGTCAAGCAATCATCACACAATACAAGCAAGCATGCAAAGAGTGTATAGGCAGCGGAAATTAAAGCATGCAACTTGCAAGAAAGTAAAGGGACGGGTTTGGAGGATTCAAACGCAATTGGAGACACAGATGTTTTTGGCGTGGTTCCGATAGGTGGTGCTATCGTGCATCCACGTTGATGGAGACTTCAACCCACGAAGGGTAACGGCTGTGCGAGTCCACAGAGGGCTCCACCCACGAAGGGTCCACGAAGTAGCAACCTTGTCTATCCCACCATGGCCGTCGCCCACGAAGGACTTGCCTCACTAGCGGTAGATCTTCACGAAGTAGGCGATCTCCTTGCCCTTACAAACTCCTTGGTTCAACTCCACAATCTTGTGGGAGGCTCCCAAGTGACACCTAGCCAATCTAGGAGACACCACTCTCCAAGAAGTAACAAATGGTGCGTTGATGATGAACTCCTTGCTCTTGTGCTTCAAATGATAGTCTCCCCAACACTCAACTCTCTCTCATAGGATTTGGATCTGGTGGAAAGAGGGTTTGAGTGGAAAGCAACTTGGGGAAGGCTAGAGATCAAGATTCATATGGTAGGAATGGAATATCTTGGCCTCAACACATGAGTAGGTGGTTCTCTCTCAGAAATGGTAAGTTGGAAGTGTAGGTTTAGTCTGATGGCTCTCTCCACGAATGAAGAGGAGGTGGAGGGGTATATATAGCCTCCACACAAAATCTAACCGTTACACACAGTTTACCAAACTCGATGGGACCGAATCGTTAAACTCGGTCGGACCGATTTAGTAAACCTAGTGACCGTTAGTGATTTTCGGTGGGACTGACATGCATCTCGGTGAGACTGATTTGGTTAGGGTTAGGGCATAATGTAATCCCGGTGAGACCGATTACACAAACTCGGTGAGACCGATTTTGGTAATTAGCTAACCAGAGAGTTGGTCAGGTAAACTCGGTGGGACCGATTTGCTCTTTTCGGTGAGACTGAAATGTTACAAAAAGGAAACAGAGAGTTTACATTGCAATCTCGGTGGGACCGATCACTCACTTCAGTTCGACCAAAATGTTACGAAGGGAAACAGAAAGATTACAATCCCATCTCGGTGAGACCGAGATCCCTATTGGTAAGACCGATTTGCTTAGGGTTTGTGGCAGTGGCTATGACTTTTGGAATCGGTGGCGCCGGATAGAAAGAATCGGTGTGACCGATTTTGGCTTTAGGTTTAGGTCATTTGTGGATGTGGGAAAGTAGTTGAGGGTTTTTGGAGCATATCACTAAGCACATGAAGCAAGAGACTCATTAAGCAACACCTCATCCCTTCTTGATAGTATTGGCTTTTCCTATAGACTCAATGTGATCTTGGATCACTAAAATGTAAAATGAAGAGTCTTGAGCTTTTGAGCTTGAGTCAATCCTTTGTCCTTAGTATTTTGAGGGATCCACTTTCATCATCCATGCCATGCCATTCATTGAGCTTTCCTGAAATAATAGTCTTGGAATAGCATTAGCTCAATGAGCTATATGTTGTTATGAATTACCAAAACCACCTAGGGATAGTTGCACTTTCAGTCTCCCCCTTTTTGGTAATTGATGACAACATATAGATCAAAGCTTCGACAAATGATAATAAAATTTAAATAACATTGTCTCTTTGAGAAGTATGTGATAAGCAAGAGCTCCCCCTAAATTTGTGCATAGTTTTAGATTTGCTTTGGACTGCAAATGCACAATGAATTAGGCTCATGGGTTACTCTTCCATGTCACATACATCTTGGTGGAGCGCTCAAAATAATAGACAATGAATACATGCACTCATCACCAAGCATAGTGAGTGATCACATAAGATAGATAGGATAATATCATCAAACATGCATAAGTGTAGCTTATGATCAAACACATGATCATCAATGTCTCACAAGCATAGTATCTCAACCAAAAGCAAACAAAGATTGAAAAACCACCAAATAAAGTAAGAGAGAACAAAAGCAACACTTTCTCTCTCTCGAAGCCTATGATCTATACATTTTTCTCCCCCTTTGGCAACAAATTACCAAAAAGTTCATGGAAAATGCATAGTGCTAGATCGACTCTCAGGCTTGATCTTCTGGTGGTGGTGTCCTGATAACTCCAAGGACGAAGGCTTCAGTTGATGTAGAGGGTTCTGGAGTTGATGCTGAAGCTGGTTGCACCGGAGCTGAAGGGGCTGTAGCTGGTGCTGAAGATGTTGCTCTAGTGTCTGTCACTGGCATTGCAACTGACCTCTGGGCTCTGGGCACTCTGGCAAACACATTTGTGGTAGTCTTGCCCTTCCTCTCCTGCATGTCATCCTGCAGCTGCTCCACAACTGACTGAATCTCAGTTACCTTGACATCTAGATCATAGAATTTTTGTTCCATGATTCTTTCCAGGCTCTCCTGGTTTTGAGTTAGGGTGGCCAACCCCTTCTCAATCCTCAGAGATGATGTTATCAAGTAACCAAGCTGCTCCTGTTTGGTTTTCAAGAAATATTCAGATGCCTCCTCTTGAGTTGGCATCTTGGCAGCCTTCTCCTTCCTTGCCTTCTCCTTCTTCTCCTGAGCTTGAACTGATGATAGATCATCCTCATTCATGACAACCTCATTGTCCTCAAAGTCTGGATAGAGTGGAAAATGTTCCCTATCCAATAGATATTTTCCTGTGCCCATCTTTGAGTTTATCAATTCTTGAATCTGAGGTGCATATCCACAGTCCTCTTCTAATTTGCTGCAGTCCTCTTGATTGTTTCAACTATAAGGCTCATGGCTTTGAATTTTTGTGGCACATCAAATAAATGCAACATATTGATGGCATGCCCTCTGATCATGTTGTGGTCACCTGACTTGGGCAACAAAGTGTGCCTCAGAATCCAATTTATGGTAGGCAGCCCTGACAGCAGAAAATGAACGGATCCAAAAGTGAAAGTCTCTAGGGCTTTGTTTGGGATCTCCTTGTACATGTGAGCCATTGAATTGTGACCCATCTTCTTGTTTGCATAAATGTCCAGATCATCATCATTATCCTTTGGGGCATTTATCAGACTTGCCCATTCTTCTACAGTGGACTGGTACCTTGTACCTTCAGACATCCAAACAATTCTTCCATCTGGATAAAAATGTGTTGTGGAGTAGAATTGCATGATAAGTTCATCATTCCAGTTGGTGAACTTCTGTCCAACAAAATCTGCAACTCCACAAGCAACAAAGCTGTCTTGCACTCCAGGATAGTGCTCTTCATTCTCCTTGATGTATTTCCAGTCAACCCACCTCATGTCACAGACTATGGGCTTCATGTCCAACAGAATTGTTTCATAGAAGTCCTGCTGTTCCTTTGTATGGAACCTGTAATCAACAGCAGTTCTTCTCCTTATGGCATATGGATCTTCCATCCTCCACAGTCTCAGCTCTGAATCCTTCCTAATTCTCATGTCCTCAGCCACAGGATGGGCATCATTGTGGTCTGGTATCTTGGGCTTGAGCTTCCTTAGAACCTGTCCTTCTTCATCTTCCTCCTCTGCAACCTCACGCACTGGGGCCTTGTTCTTCTCAGCAGCTGGAATACTCCTAGTATTCCTCTTTGGTGCAGACTTGGCCTTGGGGGCAGCTTTGGGTGCTTCCTTGGGCTTAGATGTTGCAGCCCCTGATCTGATTGCATCACTCATAAGCTTTGGTGCCTTTGGTGCTGGTGCAGCAAACTCTTCCTCTTCCATCATGGAAGGTTGCCCTACAACTCTGGCCATGGTCTTCTTGACCCTTTCCTTCCTCTTCTTGCTTTCATCAGCTGGCTCTTTGGGATCAGGATTTTCAGGCAGTTGAGTTGATGCTCTGGCCTTGGGCATAGGTTGCCTTCTTGCAGGCCTTTTAATCTTCATGCCTGGCTTTATGTCCTTTGCTGAGCCATATTCCTTCTTGAGCACCACTTTCTTGGAAGTAGCCTCATCTTCCTCAGCTTTGTAGTCTTCATCCTATGAATCTGAAGTTCTTTTCCTCCTTTGCCTCGTTGCAGCCTTAGGAAAATTGCTAGGAGTACTTCTGCTCCCTTCATCTGAAGTACTGGAGGGACTAGTGCCCTCACTCAAGTGAATCTGCTCTTCTGGCCGGTTATGGCTGTCACTTTGATCAGACATACTGCACAAGCTGACTGCTGACCCTGTGAAGAGTTATAGATGAGATAGAAAAGATGAGCATCACAAAATGCAGATGTTTTTGCAAAAGAATGACTCAAAAGTTCAGTCTTAGTTTTCCACAGAAAGCATTTCGGATCCACCGATTTTCAAACTTGGTGATACCAAAGCAGTTTTGGAACCTAAACTGATGATCTCGGTTGGACCGAGTTTCAGTTCGGTGGTACCGAGACTGCTAGGGTTTCACTGAATCCTAAAATCGGTTGCACCAATTAGTAATTCTCGGTCAGACCGAGAGTCACTAGTGCAATGGCATAAGCCAAATCGGTGAGACCGAGTTTTTCAACTCGGTGGGTCCGAGATGGTTTCGGCGAAAACCTAAACCTTAAAATTTGAATCACATCTAATCTATGAACTACTTTGGCTGGATAGAAGATTTTCAATCGTGGATAGCACAAAGATCAAGTCCATGCCCTAACTTGGCGGTGGACTTGCTACGGCGGCAATGGCGGGGACGAAATTCGTTGACGGCGGCGGAGACCAGCGACAGGAGGCTGCTGGCGACGAGGAGACGATCCGGAGACCACGATGGCAGAGCGAGCTGTTGCGCGGGCGAAGGGTTTCGGAGAAATTTGCAAAATTTTGCCCGTGGCTATATATAGCCCGACCCTGTCGGTGTGACCGAGTGGGACAACTCGGTGGCACCGAGATGCATAACTGTGTTCAGTTACAGCAACTCGGTGTGACCGAAAAGTTCAAATCGGTTGCACCGAGATTGAAAACTCAGATCAACTTAATGATCTCGGTAGGACCGAAATGGAGGAATCGGTCAGACCGAGAATCACAAAGAGGTTTTGGAAGTTTAAGTCTATGACGAATCGGGGACTCCGAGTGCTCCTCACACAGAGTGGTTCGAATCTGACTTGATCAAATTTTGTGATGTAGCATGAATAGAGTTTGAGACGAGAAAAGCATAGATAGCTAAAGAGGTTCTTAGGCATTCTTGTCTATCCACTTGGCACAAAGAAGAAAGAACCAAACAATCAAAACAACAAGTGGATGTCCTTGAATGAGTAAAATATGCACCAATATGCTCACACAATAAAATGGCAAATGAAATATGTGACAAAGCATGCACAACCAATTCTAGCATCTATCAAACAATTGGCGATGACTAAGTCATCTATATATGAGTATATTGACTTAGGAGTCAAATGAGAACATTTGATCATAGGTCATACTCATCGTTTAAGCTCAAGTGGGGTTACCACTTTTACATAATGCATTAATGTGTTCACGCCATTAGAGTTGCTCTGACTCAATTCTTAGAGTTAAGCTCCCCCTAGATGTGAGATCCCCCCTTAGAGGGATGAACTAACCTTGGGTTTTGTCGATGATGACTTCATGTATGTGTTGAAGATGTAGATGCTCAATGTTGATGTAGATCATTTGGAGCAATCCTTTGGAGTGAGTTGCACTTTCAACTTGCCTAAATGGGTTAGTCCCACATGGAACAAACAAGAATATCCATAGACATAGCGCGATCCACACACAAGATGATGTCCATGAAAACATTAGGTTACCTTGTCCCTTGCCTTACCAACATGAGGGTTTGTGACTCCTTGAACTAGTGCAAGATGTGAAAGTTGATTGCACTTGTTCTTGCCAAAATGATATGAGTGAAGAATGTTGGCGGAGTCACCCTCAAGAACTCTCTAGTTATTCTTCTTCGGGATCCACATCATCTTGATGGGAATCCTTGGAGTTGTAGTTGTACTTGATGAAGTAGAACTTGACGTAGTCTTGGGAATCCACTTGACCAAGGCCTTGGGTGCTTCTTCAAATGCATCAATCTCTTCTTGAAGCTTGTCCTTGCCTTTGTTCTTGTGGTCTTGTGGTGGAAGATCATCTTGAGCTTGTGTCACCTTGAAGGAAGTAGGATCATACTTCTCTTGTTGAGGAACAAACTTCTTCTTGGGGTATTGATCTTCTTCCCACTCAACTCCATTGGCATTGAACTTTCGTTCAAAACCAACACCTTGATTCTTCCGGTGTCTTCCTTGCTTGCGTACAATTTCCTCGAATTGCTTACTCCCGGCAAGGCTCTTGTAAACACCTTTCTCTATAATTCCCTTCAATAAACTATTTTCTTGCTCAAGTGTAACTTGGCTAAGAGAATCATTAGTGGAATCAAGAGAACTGCTAGAAGCAACAATATTGGATTTGACATTATTGTTGTTACTACTAGAGGAAGTATCTTTCTTGTACTTGTTACTAGACTTGACTTGAGGCATGTAAGTAGATAAGAGTAAATGCTTGGCAATGTAAGAAGAACTTTTCTTGCGGAGATCATCATTGATTGCCTTTAAGAACTCATGCTCTTGCTCAAGATTGAGCTTTTCAAAGCGTAACTTCTCATGAGGCCTTAAAAGTTCTCGATGATCTTCGAAGATAGTTTCATGAGCCAACTTAAGAGTGTTTAGTTCTTTAGTTAGAAGCTCAATTTTCTCCTTATCATTGTCATTCGTTTGATTAGCATGATTAATTGACGTTTAATCATAGTATTCATCACTAGAGTTGTCAATAAGCAAATCATCATCCACAAGCAAGTCATCTTCATCACTATTGTAATCAACATACTCGGGATGTGTTACCTTTGGACCTTTGGCCATGAAGCATCTTCCAACACCTTCATTTGGTGAATCAAATATGTCGTAGGAGTTGGTTGACACAAGTGCTAGACCGGGAACACCTTCATCTTGAGTATGTTCGGAGTCGGAGTGATAGCTTCTCTCGGAGTGATTGTCGGAGTCAGAGCCGGATACCCATTCACCAACATGAGCGTGATGTCTTCGTTTTGTGTAGCTCCTTGATGACTTGTCCTTCCTTTCCGAATCCTTGCTTCTCTGTGAGGGTCTTCGTTCATAACGATCATCTCTACTCCTCCTCTCTCTTGGTGGTGATTCTTCTCTTTTGCTCCTTCTTCTTGGAGAATCTTCTCTTCTTTTGTAGGGTGTCGTACACTCATTGGAGTAGTGTCCAGGCTTCCCACAATTGTAGCAATTGCGCTCTCGACTAGAAGATCTCTTGTCATGATAAGACCTTGACTTGGAGCTTCTTTCTTTGCTTCTACTCTTGTAGAATTTGTTGAAGTTCTTCACCATTAAGCTTAATTCTTCATTGAAGGTTTGTTTCTCACTTGATGATGTGGGGGATTCACTTGAGGCTTTGTAAGCACCACTTGACTTGTTTTGAAGTTCCTCCTTATCCTTGAGTGACATCTCATGAGCAACAATTCTTCCAATGACTTCCGTTGGCTTGAGATCTTTGTAGTTTGGCATCATTTGGATCAATGTGCACACGGTATCATACTTTCCATCCATGCTCTTAGGATTTTCTTCATGATGAATCTGTCGGTCATCTCTTCACTCCCTAAGCCGTCAATCTCATTTGTGATAAGAGCAAGCCTAGAGTACATTTCAGTGACACCTTCACCATCCTTCATTTTGAACTTGTCAAGCTGACTTTGGAGCACATCCAACTTGGATTCCTTGACAGACTCGGTACCTTCGTGCATATCAATCAAAGTATCCCAAATTTCCTTTGCATTCTCAAGACGGCTGATTTTGTTGAACTCTTCGGGGCACAATCCGTTGAAGATGATATCACAAGCTTGAGCGTTGTATTGCAGCATCTTCAATTCTTCCGCATTAGCTTCACGGTTCGGTTCTCTCCCATCAAAGAATTCACCTTGCAAGCCAATACAAATAATTGCCCAAACGGCGGGGTTATGTCCAAGAATATGCATTTTCATCTTATGCTTCCAACTAGCAAAATTAGTACCATCAAAGTAAGGACCTCTACGGTGATAATTTCTCTCGCTAGATGTCATACTCTCCTAGGTTGTGAAACCAAGGCTATGACCACCAAAAGCTATGGAAATCAAAGCAAATGGAGACCAAGGCTCTGATACCACTTGTAGGACCTTGAAGTATGTCTAGAGGGGGGTGATTAGACTACTTGACCAATAAAAACTTAACCTTTTCCCAATTTTAGAGTTTGGCAGATTTTAGCTATTTTAGGACAAGTCAAGCAATCATCACACAATACAAGCAAGCATGCAAAGAGTGTGTAGGCAGCGGAAATTAAAGCATGCAACTTGCAAGAAAGTAAAGGGAAGGGTTTGGAGGATTCAAACGCAATTGGAGACAGGGATTTTTTTGGCGTGGTTCCGATAGATGGTGCTATCATACATCCACGTTGATGGAGACTTCAACCCACGAAGGGTAACGGCTGCGCGAGTCCACGGAGGGCTCCACCCACGAAGGGCCCACGAAGTAGCAACCTTGTCTATCCCACCATGGTCGTCGCCCATGAAGGACTTGCCTCACTAGCGGTAGATCTTCACGAAGTAGGCGATCTCCTTGCCCTTACAAACTCCTTGGTTCAACTCCACAATCTTGTCGGAGGCTCCCAAGTGACACCTAGCCAATCTAGGAGACACCACTCTCCAAGAAGTAACAAATGGTGCGTTGATGATGAATTCCTTGCTCTTGTGCTTCAAATGATAGTCTCCCCAACACTCAACTCTCTCTCATAGGATTTGGATCTGGTGGAAAGAGGGTTTGAGTGGAAAGCAACTTGGGGAAGGCTAGAGATCAAGATTCATATGGTAGGAATGGAATATCTTGGCCTCAACACATGAGTAGGTGGTTCTCTCTCAGAAATGGTAAGTTGGAAGTGTAGGTTTAGTCTGATGGCTCTCTCCACGAATGAAGAGGATGTGGAGGGGTATATATAGCCTCCACACAAAATCTAACCATTACACACAATTTACCAAACTCGGTGGGACCGAATCGTTAAACTCGGTCGGACCGATTTAATAAACCTAGTGAACGTTAGTGATTTTCGATGGGACTAACATGCATCTCGGTGAGACTGATTCGGTTAGGGTTAGGGCATAACGTAATCTCGGTGAGACCGATTTTGGTAATTAGCTAACCAGAGAGTTGGTCAGGTAAACTCGGTGGGACCGATTTGCTCTTTTCAGTGAGACCGAAATGTTACAAAAAGGAAATAGAGAGTTTATATTGCAATCTCGGTGGGACCAATCGCTCACTTCGGTTAGACCGAAACGTTACGAAGGGAAACAGAGAGATTACAATCCCATCTCGGTGAGACCGAGATCCCTATTGGTAAGACCGATTTGCTTAGGGTTTGTGGCAGTGGCTATGACTTTTGGAATCGGTGGCGCTGGATAGAAAGAATCGGTGTGACCGATTTTGGCTTTAGGTTTAGGTCATTTGTGGATGTGGGAAAGTAGTTGAGGGTTTTTGTAGCATATCACTAAGCACATGAAGCAAGAGGCTCATTAAGCAACACCTCATCCCTTCATGATAGTATTGGCTTTTCCTATAGACTCAATGTGATCTTGGATCACTAAAATGTAAAATGAAGAGTCTTGAGCTTTTGAGCTTGAGCCAATCCTTTGTCCTTAGTATTTTGAGGGATCCACTTTCATCATCCATGCCATGCCATTCATTGAGCTTTCCTGAAGCAATAGTCTTGGAATAGCATTAGCTCAATGAGCTATATGTTGTTATGAATTACCAAAACCACCTAGGGATAGTTTCACTTTCAATAACCCACAAGTATTTGGGATTGCAACAATTTTCGAGGGTAGAGTATTCAACCCAATTTTATAGATTCGACACAAGGGGAGCCAAAGAATACTTGCAAGTATTAGCAGCTGAGTTGTCAATTCAACCACACCTGGAGATTAATTATCTGCAGCAAAGTAATATGATAGCTTTGATAATAGTAGTAGCAGCAATAGTAACGGTAACCGTGATAGCAGTGATTTTGTAGTAGTAACGATAGCAGTAGCAGTAGTAGTAACTTACAAGAACAATATAAGGTAAATTATTAGGCATTGGATCAGTGATTCATTGGATGATATTCATCATGAGACAGTCATAACCTAGGGCGATACAGCACTAGCTCCAGTTCATAAATATAATGTAGGCATGTATTTCGTAAATAGTCATACGTGCTTATGGAAAGAACTTGCATGACATCTTTTGTCCTACCCTCCCATGGCAGCGGGGTCCTATTAAAAACTAAGGAATATTAAGGCCTCCTTTTAATAGAGAAGCGGAACAAAGCATTAACACACGATGAATACATGAACTCCTCAAACTACGGTAATCACCGGGAGTGGTCCCTACTATTGTCACTCCGGGGTTGCCGGATCATAACACATAGTAGGTGACTATAACTTGCAAGATCGGATCTACAACATGGATATAACGGAGATAACATAAACGGTTCAGATATGAAATCATGGCACCCGGGCCCAAAGTGACAAGCATTAAGCATAGCAAAGTCATAGGAACATCAATCTCAGAACATAGTGAATACTAGGGATCAGGCCCTAACAAAACTAACCCGATTA
Organism: Triticum dicoccoides; assembly: GCF_002162155.2. NCBI lineage: Eukaryota > Viridiplantae > Streptophyta > Magnoliopsida > Poales > Poaceae > Triticum > Triticum dicoccoides. Next base: position 106,206,587 of record NC_041385.1, read on the forward strand.
CATGATGAATCTCATCCAACTCCTCACCGACCAGCGAGCCTACAAAGGAATTACTCACTCCATGTGGGGAGCGTCATGGAATTGGCGATAGAGAAGGGTGGGTGATGACGAAGATCGAAGATCCCCCTCTCCGAAGCCCCAAACGGACTCCAGATCTGGCCTCCCAATGAAGAACAGGAGATGGCGGCAGCTCCGTCTTGTGAAACGCGATAATTCTTTCTCTCTGATTTTTTGCTAGAAATATGTGATTTTATAGCGTCGATTTCAGGGTCTTCGAGGCCACCAGGTGGGGACAAGCCACCTGGGCACGCCTGGAGGGGGTGGCGCGCCCTGGTGGACTGTGCCCACCCAGGTGCCCCCCTCCAGTGGTTCTTGGCTCCAGATATTTTATTTAATTGTATAAAAAATCCTCACAAAGGTTCGTTCCATTCCGAGAATTTTTATTTCTGCACAAAAACTACACCATGGTAGTTCTGCGGAAAATAGCGTCATTCCGGGTTAGTTTCATTCAAATCATGCAAATTAGAGTCCAAAACAAGAGGTAAAGCGTTGGGAAAAGTAGATACAACGGAGACGTATCACCCTCCGACACTCTAGCTCTGTCTCTCTCCCAACCTTGTTCCTCTCCTACACATATATGCATGGATATCGATCGATTTCCCTCAATACATACCTAGGTATCTCTCCTTCTCCACACATATACTAGTCGGTCTACC